>NC_042972.1:32093977-32123977 GCF_901001165.1 Salmo trutta | reverse complement strand
TTCAAAAGGAGCTCAAACATAGAACATGTAAGAATGAACTATAGCCATTGAATTCGCATTGCTGATATACCGTGCGTTAGGGGGTGTAATATACGGACAATATACCACGGCTAAAGGCTGTTCTTAAGCAGACTCAATGCAGAGTGCCTGGATACAGCCATTAGCCGTGGTATATTAGCCATATACCACAACACCCGAGGTGCCTTATTGCTACCATAAACTGGTTACCAACATAATTGGAACAGTAAGAATACTTTTTTGTCATACCTATGGTATATGGTCTGATATACCACGGCTATCAAATCATATCTTATTGGTCACATACACACATTTAGCAGATGTTATTGCGGATGTAGGGAAATGCTTGTGTTCCACGCTTCAAAAGTTCACTAATATCTAACAAATCACAACAATACACACAAATCTAATGTAAAATAATCAGCATTCAGGGCTTGAACCACCCAGACTGTGTCCAGGCACTGTTGCGTCGTGCCTATGAACAGTCCTTAGACGTGGTATATTGGCCATATACCACAACCCCTCGGGCGTTATTGCTTAAATAATACACGCCCTAGAATGTCCTTCAAGACAATCAGAAACAAGTATTCATTAATGCCATGGTATAATATCAGAACAATGAACTTGAATGAATGAGTGAATAGGTTACAGGCTACTCAACTCTGTGTCATACACCACCATGAAACCCAACAGGTTTTTCATTTTTCAATCTGAGAATCCAGAATCCATACACCTTCAAAGACCTTTTGCATAACATGGTACCCTACTTTTGGTTGGTGATTTCCCCGAATCACAGCCATGTGCTGTGATGATCACATTTCAGGGTATGGAGGTGTGCCACCCACGCCTGCTCTATGAACGCTCTGGTGTGGCCAGTCAACCTGGTCTCAGAGTTGTTCTGTAAGTAAATCCGAGATACTCCATTTAGTATGATATGTTACTTGTCGTATGGTATGTCTTAATTTGTGAATGTCTATCACTAATTTCGTATGATACGCTACATGACCAAAAGTATGTGGACACCTCATCAAACATTGCATTCCAAAATCATTGGCATTAATATGGAGTTGGTCCCCCTTTGCTGCTATGACAGCCTCCACTCTTCTGGTAAATCTTTCATTAGCTGTTGGAACATTGCTGCGGGGACTTGCTACCATTCAGCCTCAAGAGCATTACTGAGGTCGGGCACTGGACGTTGGTCAGTTAGGCATGATTCACAGTCTGTGTTCCAAAGGTGTTCGATGGGGTTGAGGTCAGGGCTCTGTGCAGGCCAGTCAAATTCTTCCACACTGATCTCTACAAACCATTTCTGTATGGATGGTGAAACGTAATTCACTACTCCAGCTGACGCTTGGAATTGCACATGGTGATCTTAGGCTTGTGTGCGGCTGCTCTGCCATGGAAACCCATTTCATGAAGCTCCCGATGAACAGTTCTTGTACTGACGTTGCTTCCAGAGGCAGTTTGGAACTAGGCAGTGAGTGTTGCAACCGAGGACAGACAACTTTTATACGTTTCGCATTTCAGCACTCGGTGGTCCAGTTCTGTAAGCTTGTGTGGCCTACCACTATGCAGCTGAGCAGTTGTTGCTCTTAGACATTTACACGTCACAATAACAGCACTTGCAGTTGACTGGGGCAGATCTATCAGGGCAGAAATTTGACTAACTGACTTGTTGGAAAGGTGGCATCCTATGACAGTGCCATGTTGAAAGTCACTGAGAGATTGCAAGTCTGTGTGCTCAATTTTATACACCTGTCAGTAACAGGTGTGGCTGAAATAGCCAAAACCACTAATTTGAAGGGGTGTCCACATACTTCTGGCCATGCAGTGTATGTTAGGAATTACAATTCACATTATTTGTTATGAATTTGCAAAACATATGATATGTTACGAATTCTAGCTCGGTGGCTAGGTGGATAACGTTAGCTAGGCTAGGGGTAAAGGGTTAGGGTTAAGTTTAGGAGTTAGGTTAAAGGGTTAAGATTAGGGTTAGGGAACAGCTAGCTAAAAGGGTGATGGTTAGGGTAAGGGTTAGCTAACATGCTAAGTAGTTGCAAAGTAGCTAAAAATTAGTAAGTAGAAGAAAAGTTGCTAATTAGCTAAAATGCTAAAGTTGTCTGTGATAAGATTCAAACTCGCAACTTTGGGTTGCAAGACAATCACATTATACACCCACCTAACCACCATCCTTTAGTTTTTGCCTTAAGCAACACTCTTTCTTATGTAACCATACCAAATGTAACATATCATATTAAATGGAGTGTCTCAAATTTACGTACAGAATAAAACTAAATGCTCTGAGACCAGGTTGGGCCAGTGATCGCTTTTCCATTAATTAAGTAATTCTCTTTCTGCAATAATGAGCTGGCCAAGATGATACAGTTGAAGTCGGAAGTTTACATACACCTTAGCCAAATACATTTAAACTCTGTTTTTCACAATTCCTGACATTTAATCCTAGTAAAAATTGCATGTCTTAGGTCAGTTAGGATCACCACTTTATTTTAAGAATGTGAAATGTCAGAATAATAGTAGAGAGAATGATTTATTTCAGCTTTTATTTCTTTCATCACATTCCCAGTGGGTCAGAAGTTTACATATATTCAATTAGTATTTGGTAGCATTGTCTTTAAATTGTTTAACTTGGGTCAAACGTTTCGGGTATTCTTCCACAAGCTTCCCACAATAAGTTGGATAGATTTTGGCCCATTCCTCCTGACAGAGCTGGTTTAACTGAGTCAGGTTTGCAGGCCTCCTTACTCACACGCTTTTTCAGTTCTGCCCACAAATTTTCTATAGGATTGAGGTCAGGGCTTTGTGATGGCCACTCCAATACCTTGACTTTGTTGTCCTTAAGCCATTTTACCACAACTTTGGAAGTATGCTTGGGGTCATTGTCCATTTGGAAGACCCATTTGCCACCAAGCTTTAACTTCTTGACTGATGTCTTGAGATTTGCACTTTTCGCATCAAAGTATGTTCATCTCTAGGAGACAAAATGCATCTCCTTCCTGAGCAGTACGATGGCTGCATGGTCCCATGGTATTTATACTTGCGTACTATTGTTTGTACAGATGAACGTGGCACCTTCAGGCATTTGGATATTGTTCCCAAGGATGAACCAGACTTGTGGAGGTCTTGGCTGATTTCTTTTGATTTTCCCATGATGTCAAGTAAAGAGGCACTGAGTTTGAAGGTAGGCCTTGAAATACATTCAGAGGTACACCTCCAATTGACTCAAATGATGTCAATTAGCCTATCAGAAGCTTCTAAAGCCATGACTATAGTTTGTTAACAAGAAATTTGTGGAGTGGTTGAAAAACGAGTTTTAATGACTCCAACCTAAGTGTATGTAAACTTCCAACTTCAACTGTACGTCCTGCGAAGCCTACCCCGTGCCCAGTGGTGTAAAGAACTTAAGCAAAAATACTTTAAAGTACTACTTTAGTCGTTTTGGGGGGTATCTGTACTTTACTTTACTATTTATATTTTTGACAAATTTTACTTTTACTCCCCTACAATTCCTAAAATATATATATATATATTTTCTTTTTACTTTTTACTCCTTAGATTTTCCCTGACACCCAAATAGTACTCATTACATTTTGAATGCTTAGCAGGACATGAAAATGGTCCAATTCACACACTTATCAAGAGAACATCCCTGGTCATCCCTACTGCCTCTGATCTGGCAGACTCACTAAACACAAATACTTAGTTATTTATTATTATATGATTTTATTTTAACCTTTATTTAGTTCTCTCTAAACACAAATGCTTAGCTCCTGGCTACCCTTAAAAAAACAAGAAAATGTTGCCACCTGGTTTGCTTAATATAAGGAATTTGAAATTATTAGTATATTTTAGTGATTACATTTACTTTTTATACTTAAGTGTATTTATAGTATTTTACTGCGTGACTTTCAATTTTACTTGAGTCATTTTCTTTTAAGGTATCTTTGCTTTTACCCAAGTTCGACAATTGGGTACTTCTCCAACCACTGCCCATGCCCAATGATCACGAATGATCATCGTTTCCACGTCAGTTGAATGAAAATACGCTGAGCCAACGTAGAATAGACGTTGAATTGACGTTTGTGCCCAGTGGGAATAGTATTTATTGTGAAAACCTTTCATATACGAAAAGTAGCCTAAGTAATGAAAAAGGAGTCCTCCACATTTCCGCTCTACAAATGTAGGCCTACATTCTTCAGGCACTCTGGAAAAACGAAACGCGTGCATGTCATGATGACTTATGTGAGGGCATGAAAAAGAGGCATCCACTTATTATCGCTCTTGGAACATTATGTATGAGTGTCTGTGAGTGATACGTTATGACAAAAGTGGCATTTTTCAATATAAACATAGTCGGCATTTAATAACCAGGCGCGCTGATGGTCTCCCGGGAAACACTGATAACGTTCCAGCCATTTTCCATATCGTTGCCAGAATCTATTATATTCCGGGGTTGGCTCTCCTTCCGGGAAAGGTCAAACACAAAGTCATGAAACCTCAAGTATTCTTCCATCCCTACTCGTGATAGTGCAAATTATTTTCCTCATCCTCTCATTCTGTTTTAATCTAATTTAAAGACCCTTGTTAAGTTCCTTTGAGAGAATCACTGTGACCCGAAACAGCTCTTCTCACGGCTTCAGCGCATGTAATAACGATTTAATAAATAAAAACACGCGCCAAGGTGTGTGTCATTATCCCACTGGCGGCATTGAGAAAAGCATTATTCCCATTTATATGATTATGGTGCGAAAGTGTGTGCGCGCCAGGCAGTGCTTGAGGAGATATGGTTATAAATTGACGGAGAGTGACACCCAGTGGAGAGGATGTGGCCAACACAACATTTTGCGCACTGTTTAACTCACTATTTCAAATGATATGTTACGAATTCTAGCTCGGTGGCTAGGTGGATGTTGTTTTGTCCGTTGATGGGGCGATGTTATGTAACTCAACAGTGTTATGGTGAAAACCCTTCTGTCTCAAGATTATTTAGAGTATTTCCTAGCCGAGCAGCAGAAGGTTTAGGTTCGATGTGATAAAAGTACAAAAAATATATATACAAAAAACAGTTATCCAGTGATCCTGCTGGTGTCAGAGAGAGGACTGGAGGAGTGTAGTCCATAGCCCTTGGGGACACAGGTTATGGACCTCATGTTTGTTATTGTAGAAAGTTAGAGAGGTCATAGCAGGGGGAATTTCCCCCTCCTCCGTCTCTCTTTACTCTCACTCCCCCTCTTTTTCTCTTTTCTCACTCTCTTCGGCTCCCCTTTCCATCTTCCTTCTCTCTCATATCAAAATCACAGGAAAGATATTTGAATGATTAAATTATATATATTTTTTGAATATCTATATACAAGACAGACAGTCCTACAACCAGCGGTTCGGGGATAATTAGTAGAGGTTAAGCCGAGTTGCAATTCTGATTAGAAATTCTATTTGTACGGGCCTCATGCACTCTACACAGCCTCTCTTTTCACTTAAAGGTCCAATGCAGCCATTTTTATCTCAATATCAAATGATTTCTGGATAACAATTAAGTACCCTACTGTGATGGTTTTCAATTAAAATGGCAAAAAAAGAAAAAATGCTTCTTAGCAAACAACAAGTTCTCAACCATGAGAGGTTTGGAACTCTCTAATTGGTCTATTAACAAATTTAGGGCAGATTGGCCCTCTGACAGTTCTGGCAAAGGCCAGGATGGCCAGACAATCGTTTATTGGTGTGGGGTGGCCGAACTTGACAAAAATAAAATAATATATTTATAAAATGAAATAAATAATGGACACGGCCGACGGCCCATGAGCCTGTTTTTTTATGACTTTTGCAAGATTTCTCTGTTGTCATAATCATCTATATTGAGCATTTGGCTGACCAGAGGGCAGCGGCCTGTCCCACTACCAAGATGGGCCGGCTCGGTTTTCTGATTGGCTGAGCTGAGGTGGCGCAAATTCACATTCCAAATCAAACACACATCATCAGAGAGAGTTAGACCCACTCTGACTCTGCATAAAAAAGGAAGTGGTGCTGAAAAAGTCAGAGACCAAAAAAGGGGTCTTTCGGCCGATAATGCTAAATGTGTGAAATTAACAGATTGATTTGCTAAAGGTTCTGGTTCTGCTGGTCCAAGTGCTGTGTCTATGGAGGACCAAACCTGCCATAATTAGAAGAAGAAAAAAAAGAAAAAAATATATACACATAAATAGATAAATGCATCAATGGATGCACACATAAATAGATACATATTTATTTAAATAATTAATCTCACTTTCTTTCATTTTATTCATTTATATTATTTCTTCATTTATTTATTTATGTATTTCTTCCTCCATTATGATAATGAGGGTGTGACAAGCAAATGTATGTGGTTGGTATCTAACACACAATTGGTTGATCAATTCCACTGCACATTGCTCAATTGCATTTGCCTGGGCTGCGTTTAGTATGACAGAATAGTGTTTAAAGTTTAAAGGCCACGTTTCACATTGGCACCCCCCAAACCATAATGTGTAGCGCACAGTGGCAATCCGTCATTTAGGGAAGGTGGGGCAGAGCCCCGCCTGTTTTGAGCCCCACCTTTTTAGCATTTTTTTGTTGTTGAAATAATAATAATAATATATATATATATATATATATATATATATATATATATACTGCTCAAAAAAATAAAGGGAACACTTAAACAACACATCCTAGATCTGAATGAAAGAAATAATCTTATTAAATACTTTTTTCTTTACATAGTTGAATGTGCTGACAACAAAATCACACAAAAATAATCAATGGAAATCCAATTTATCAACCCATGGAGGTCTGGATTTGGAGTCACACTCAAAATTAAAGTGGAAAACCACACTACAGGCTGATCCAACTTTGATGTAATGTCCTTAAAACAAGTCAAAATGAGGCTCAGTAGTGTGTGTGGCCTCCACGTGCCTGTATGACCTCCCTACAATGCCTGGGCATGCTCCTGATGAGGTGGCGGATGGTCTCCTGAGGGATCTCCTCCCAGACCTGGTCTAAAGCATCCGCCAACTCCTGGACAGTCTGTGGTGCAACGTGGCGTTGGTGGATGGAGCGAGACATGATGTCCCAGATGTGCTCAATTGGATTCAGGTCTGGGGAACGGGCGGGCCAGTCCATAGCATCAATGCCTTCCTCTTGCAGGAACTGCTGACACACTCCAGCCACATGAGGTCTAGCATTGTCTTGCATTAGGAAGAACCCAGGGCCAACCGCACCAGCATATGGTCTCACAAGGGGTCTGAGGATCTCATCTCGGTACCTAATGGCAGTCAGGCTACCTCTGGCGAGCACATGGAGGGCTGTGTGGCCCCCCAAAGAAATGCCACCCCACACCATGACTGACCCACCGCCAAACCGGTCATGCTGGAGGATGTTGCAGGCAGCAGAACATTCTCCACGGCGTCTCCAGACTCTGTCACGTCTGTCACGTGCTCAGTGTGAACCTGCTTTCATCTGTGAAGAGCACAGGGCGCCAGTGGCGAATTTGCCAATCTTGGTGTTCTCTGGCAAATGCCAAACGTCCTGCACGGTGTTGGGCTGTAAGCACAACCCCCACCTGTGGACGTCGGGCCCTCATACCACCCTCATGGAGTCTGTTTCTGACCGTTTGAGCAGACACATGCACATTTGTGGCCTGCTGGAGGTCATTTTGCAGGGCTCTGGCAGTGCTCCTCCTGCTCCTCCTTGCGCAAAGGCGGAGGTAGCGGTCCTGCTGCTGGGTTGTTGCCCTCCTACGACCTCCTCCACGTCTCCTGATGTACTGGCCTGTCTCCTGGTAGTGCCTCCATGCTCTGGACACTACGCTGACAGACACAGCAAACCTTCTTGCCACAGCTCGCATTGATGTGCCATCCTGGATGAGCTGCACTACCTGAGCCACTTGTGTGGGTTGTAGACTCCGTCTCATGCTACCACTAGAGTGAAAGCATCGCCAGCATTCAAAAGTGACCAAAACATCAGCCAGGAAGCATAGGAACTGAGAAGGGGTCTGTGGTTACCACCTGCAGAACCACTCCTTTATTGGGGGTGTCTTGCTAATTGCCTATAATTTCCACCTGTTGTCTATTCCATTTGCACAACAGCATGTGAAATGTATTGTCAATCAGTGTTGCTTCCTAAGTGGACAGTTTGATTTCACAGAAGTGTGATTGACTTGGAGTTACATTGTGTTGTTTAAGTGTTCCCTTTATTTTTTTGAGCAGTGTATATTTATTTATTTTTGCCTGTTTTGCATGTTATTTTGACATTAATATGTGTCACATATCATTTTGCAAACAACGTAAAAAAAAATGGAGTTAATAAAGACATACAAACACGGTCTCTGTTTTGTTTTCTTGAGTAAGGCAGCTCCAAAATACAGGTGTTTCAGCCTAGCTCAGTGCTTTCCGTGGTGGTGGGGTAGCCAGCGGAAAATACGAAGTGTAGGGGTTGGTAATGTTCTGTAGTTGCGCCGTGATTGGCTCAGCATTCTGTCACTCATTGGGTCACTACCTCACTGCAAAATCCACTAGGAGAGCTCGAAAATTCAAGCCCCTTGGCTGCTGCCATAGAGTTACATTAGAGGTGTCCCTCCAAGAAGGGTCAAAGTCATTGACCACAGATAATATTATGTCAAATCACCACGTTATATCTACCATAGCGTTGATTGGACTGATCATGTCAACATCATATTTTCAAAATCTTAGCTAGCAAGCTAGACAAGTAGTCATCCTCATGAACCACTTTGACAATCTACTGGCAAATCCTTTCCCATCCTTGTCATACAAAGAGAAATTATAGATAAAATGTATCGGTGCTCATTGGCCATTGGACACAAACATTACACAACAAGTTGGAAACCGCAAATTTATCAATGAGTGGTTTGGAAGGAATCAGTGGCTAATTGCAAGCATTGCAAAGCAATCACTAGCCTGCTATTCAGTGGAGTGGGTGTGTAGTCCAAGTCTGGGTTCAAGGGTCTCTTTTCCAAACATAAAAGGATAAACATTCACATGCCATAGGCCATAAAAGGTTGAATACATTGGCCATGCTGTCAATCCAGCATGACTTCTGTCGCGTTCAAAACAACTGGAAACTCGGAACTGAGAAATCTCAGACTTCAGTGAGTTCAAGACAACTGGGAACTCGGGAAAAAACAAGCTCCAACTGGAAAAATACGTTTTGAACGGTCATCCAACTTGGAATTCCAAGACCTCTTTCGACCTCTTTCCAGAGCTCCAACCTGAAGCTCACCAACGTCATGATTCAACCATGTGTTTTTCAGAGTTCCCAGTTCTCTTGAAAGCACCATAAATCCAGAGAATGCCAGACTTTGATGACAAAGTCTGATGACAAAATTTTCCCACAAGAAGGACCGCCACGCCACCTTCCTGTTCAAGTGAGCACAGCACAACAAGGTGAGTCCAAAAATGTCTTGTATGCTGCTGCGTAAATTATGTAATATGCCAGGGAGATATGTATACTGTAGCTAAGAAAGTAATACAAAGTGTGGGTTGCTTTTGATAATAAGTCCCCGGACTACAGCCATATAGTTGTGAACCCAGAAGAAAACCAAGAGACGGGAGTAGGCAAGAAGGAGTCGACCTCGATGGGCGAGAGGAATGTCCAGTTGGACAGAAAAGCATGGTGAGCTAATATTATCTAGTGAGTGTCAAGCTAGCTAGCTTGGCTACAACTGATAAAGTCGAGGTGTTTTACAGTCAGACACTCAGCTAGCTAGACAATTAACTAAACTGCAATTATCATAAACCATTATTATCTAGTTAGCTGCAGTAGCTAAATATCTGTCAGGTGTAAAACAAGCAGTATCGTGGCATGTGTCAGAAGCAATGCATGTTTGCTAGCTCATGTTAGCTAGATCATTTATTAAGCAATGAGTTGGATACTTAATTAATAGGGTTGTCATTTAGTTAGCTAGCTAGCTACATTGGCTAATTCTTGACATCATCCATCTTTGAAACAGTTTGGCTACAAAATGTGGTCTCAACAAACAGGCATTTAAGCTAGCAGTTAGCTAGCTACAGTCAAATAAAGAGGAGCATGTTGTCAATAAATCACCTATGTGAAATATCCACAATACGGATTAGCCATCCACAATACGAATTAGCCACAATACTGGAATTTGCTGTTCACCTTAGCAATTGTTAGTGAGATGAGATGTGGTGCCGTAGTATACATAATATCTTAGCTAGCTGTAAATTCACATGTATGCCATGTAATTTGTCATAGCCATTATCACAAAATGGCATGCATACTTTTAATCAGAGATATTGTCATTTACAGACATGAATGTGAAGTAGGCAAAATGCTACATGAATCCTAAATACAGGTACCATTTTCTTTTGTTAATCTCTGCAGGTTTGTCATCTTTCTTGGAGGCTGGTGAAGATAGATGCAACCATACTACAAGGCAGGATATTTCACTGCATCTAGGTTGAGGCTTGCTACCAGCAGGAACATGGAGTACTCTGTGTCAGTAACTCATGATATTGTTTTCCTTACATTGCATGATACTAGGGAGGAGGCCCTGGGCTAGTGGAAGGTCATGGGTGAGGGCTCTCTCTCTTTCTAGCACTCACTACCTTTATCAGTCTCTCTCCTGTTACAGAATGGTCCAAGGACCTCCAGAGCCTTTTGACCAACTACCTGTGATATCTTCAGAGAAGTAAAATACACGCATAAAAATATACTTGATCCACTATGTAAACCTGCTTCACTATGGCAGTCTGACTCTGTGACAACATAGCATATTATCTAGCGCCACTGGTTAGATTGGATTTACTGTAATCACATCAAAACTCATGCTCTCTCATCCCTGTAAAAGTCTCCCAGACAATTATCAAAACTAATGTGTCCATCCACCTATCCCCAGGTGAGTCTGTTGGGTTGGAAACTCTAGAGCAGCACATCAAGAAACCTGCCACCCTGTTGTCAGCTATCTGCAGACAGTTCCCTGTGGAAGGATGCAACTATCAAGGTTTGCAAAGGCCATATTTTAGGGATGACCAAATGCAACAAAGTTTTGTGTAAACTAATTGCAATTTTATTGTTAGATTACAAAGCACCTTTTCCACAGCATTTTTTTTACATTGGTCTTCACACTAATTTATGTGGTAAACACAAAGACAACATGTGGAGCTTATGATTCAAAAGGTCTAAACTAAATGCAAGTCCAAGGTGAAAACGTTTTTATTCATTTACAGTGCCTTCAGAAAGTATTCACACCCCTATACTTTTACCACATTTTGTTGTGTTAAAGCCTGAATTAAAAATTTATTAAATTGAGTTTTTTTGTCACTGGCTTACACACACAATACCCCATAATGTCAAAGTGGAATTATAAAAAGCTGAAATGTCTTGAGTCAATAAGTTTTCAACTCCTTTCTTATGTCAAACCTAAATAAGATCAGGAGTAAACATTTGCTTTACAAGTCACATAATAAGTTGCATGGACTCTGTGTGCAATAATAGTGATTAATAGGATTTTTTTAATGACTACCTCATCTCTGTACCCCACACATGCAATTATCTGTTAAGGTCCCTCAGTCGAGCGGTGAATTGCAAACACAGATTCAACCACAAAGACCAGGGAGGTTTTCCAATGCCTTGCAAAGAAGGGCACCTATTGATATATGGGTAAAAAAAAAGCAGACATTGAGTATCCCCTTGAGCATGGTGAAATGTTTTATTTCACTTTGGATGGTGTATCCATACACCCAGTCACTACAAAGAAACAGGCGTCCTTCCTAACTCAGTTGCTGGAGAGGAAGGAAACCGTTTAGGGATTTCACCATGAGGCCAATGGTGACTTTAAAACAGTTACAGAGTTTAATGGCTGTGATAGGAGAAAAGTGAGGATGTATCAACAACATTGTAGTTACTCCACAATACTAACTTAATTGACAGAGTTTAAAGAAGGACGCCAATATAGAAAAAAAATATTCCAAAACATGCATCCCGTTTGCAACAAGGCATTAAACTAATACTCCAAAATATTTAGCAAACAATACACTTTTTGTCCTGAATACAAAGTGTCATGTTTGGGGCAAATCCAATAGAACACATTACTGAGTACCACTCTCCATATTTTCAAGAATAGTGGTGACTGCATCATGTTATGGGTATGCTTGTAATCGTTAAGCACTGGGGAGTTCTTCAGGATGAAAAAGAAAGGTAATGGAACTAAGAACAGGCGAAATCCTAGAAGAAAACCTGGTTCCGTCTGCATTCCACCAGACACTGCGAAAGGAATTCACCTTTCAGCAGAACAATAACCTAAAACACAAGGCTAAATCTACACTGAAGTTGCTACAAACAAGACAATGAATGTTCCTCAGTGGCCGAGTTACAGTTTTGACTTAAATCTATTTAAATCTATTGCAAGACCTGAAAATGGCTGTCAAATCAAGTTTTATTTATACAGCACATGTCAGACATGGAATGCAACACAATGTGCTTTTCAGGGGGGAAAAAATGAATAAAAAACAAAGAAAATAAAAGCTAAAATATTTACTACACAACAAACATAAGATAAAAAAACAAAAGAATGACCCAAACCGAACAACAAAACGCACCCTAATATGTGTTTTAAGATCTCTTTGAAATATGTCCACAGTTTCAGCCAACCTCAAGTTCTCTGGTAGGCTGTTCCAGAGGCTGTGGGCATAATAACTAAAAGCTGCCTCTCCATGCCTCTTGGTCCTAAGCTTTGGGATAGTTAAAAGGCCAGTGCCAGAGGACCTGAAGGACCTTGTCAGGGCTTTCGGAAGGATCAGACCAATACGCAGCATGATCGTAGTTCCACATCTGTTATTCAGTCGTGAAACTCATGCAATAAACCATACACTTGAAATACAAAAACAAGAAAGCCGTGACGCAGAGCAGGCATACACTACTCACAAAATAATCACCCACAAAACACCAGTGGGACAAACATCAACTTAAATATGGCCTCCAATTAGAGACAACGACAACTGGCTGCCTCTAATTGGAAGTCATGCCAAACAAAAACTAACCTAGAAATACAAAACTAGAAACTAAACATAGAAATACAAAAACGGACAAACACCCCCTGTCACGCCCTGATCTACTCTACCATAGAAAATAACAACATACTATGGTCAGGATGTGACAGACCTACTGGGTACATAACTTAGAAGCATGTCTGACATATATTGGGGTCCACAAACATGGATTGATTTAAAAACCAATAGAAGAATCTTAAAATTAATTTTAAAACTCACAGGTAGAGACCTTAAAACTGGTGTAATGTGTGTCCTCTGTCTGGTCTTGGTCAGTAACCATTTTACATTTGAGTTATTTAACAGACCTTCTTATTCAGAGCGACTTACAATAGTGTGTTTACATTTTTTATACTGGTCCCCCATGGGAATCGAACCCACAACCATACTCTACCAAGTGATCTACCCGCGCTGCAGCATTCTGTATGTTTTGCAGTTGACCAATGGCTTTCTTGGGTAGACCAGACAATAAAGCGTTACAGTAGTCAAGCATGCTTGTAATAAAAGCATGGATGAGTCTCTCTGTATTCACCTGAAAGAGAAACGGCCACACCTTGGCAATGTTCCTCAGGTGGCAAAAAGCTATTCTGGTCACATTCCTAATGTGTAATTAAAATTTTTGTTCAGAATCTAAAATAACACCTAGTTTTTGTACCTGGTGTTTATCTTTATTTCCCATTAATTAAAATGGGTAATAATTTATCCGTGGAGCTAAAATCCTCTGGTGACACAGAAATGTAAAGTTGTGTATCGTCTAGCAATGATCAACAACCAATCTGACAGAGCTTGAAGAATTTTTTTAATAATAGTGGCAAATTGGTTGAGCTCCAATATTTATTAATCCAAGGGGTAGGCAAAAGGTCATAAACCGGGTCAGAGTCCAAAACAGTACCAAACGAAGGGCAGTCTCGAGGTCAGGCCTGGCAGGGTTCAGTAACCAGGCCCGAGTCCAAACAGTACAAGGGGATAGGCAGGCTTGAAGACAGAACAGGCAGAGTGGTCAGGCAGGTGGGTTTGGAGTCAGGACAGGCAAGGGTCAAAACCAGGAGGACTAGAACCAAAAGAGACCAGGGGGAAAAAAATAGGAGCAAGGAAAACCGCTGGTTGACTTGGCAAACAAGATGAACTGGCAGAGAGAGACAGAAAACACAGGGATAGATACATCGTGGATAATAAGCGACACCTGGAAGGGGTGGAGACAATCACCAGGACAGGTGAAACAGATCAGGGCGTGACACAATCTTTACTAACGACATGCCACTGGATTTGAGTAAAGCCAGTGTGTCTATGTATGTAGATGACTCAACACTATACATGTCAGCTACTACAGTTAACAAAGAGCTGCAGTTAGTTTCAGAGTGGGTGGCAAGGAATAAGTTAAATATATCAAAAACTAAAAGCATTGTGTTTGAGATATATCATTGACTAAACCCTAAACCTCAACTAAATCTTGTAATGAATAATGTGGAAATTGAGCAAGTTGAAGTGACTAAACTGCTTGGAGTAACTCTGGACCGTAAACTGTCATGGTCAAAACATATTGATACAACAGTAGCTAAAATGGGGAGAAGTCTGTCCATAATAAAGCTCATGGTGGTGTGGCCACTGACTAGTTAAAACTTTATATCTAAACAAGTATCTCATTTAGAAGGCCAACATCACATTACACCTTCTCACAGTTTCATATTCAATCATATATTTTATACAACCATCAGCTGCAAACCCCATAATTGAGAAGTGTACACAACCAAAGACACAGCATGGGGTGTAATGTGTCCTTCATGAGATCGGCAAATGAACAAACTCAACATGACTGTCCCTTAAATGTCTACGGACCACTCCAACATTCGCAAAAAATAGAAATACTGTTTAATTCTCCAATTTTGGGGATAGGAATTTTAGCAAGGAATTTTAGTAAGAACAATGTCTTTGTTCTCCATAGGCTTTCTCCGTCAATCCTCCATGGAAGTGAAGAGAGTTTCTACCAGGAATTTATGACCGTTGTAAAACCTGTGGTGGGAGAGAGAGTGAGAGAGCCATGATATACACCCAAAAGGGCCACGTTGTGACACTTTCTTACCCCAAAATCAGATTTTTGTCAGTAAAACCTGCAGTCTATCACAGGGTCTTGCTTCTTCACATGAGGTTTGAGGACTAAACTGACCATGTGCGCAGTGAGTCGCATGATTCTAGCTTGTTCCTGATTAGAGATATTGAGAGTGTTACAACCCTCCCGGTCTCCCCTACTGTATCTGTGCGCTGTTGGCTAGAGCGCATGCATAGCCTACATGATTATATTAATATGGACAAAAGAGCTAGATTATTTTTATTAGTCAAAGAGCAACCAACCATAGATGATCATGTCACCAGAATAAGACCCTTGATATACAGTACCAGTCAAAAGTTTGGACACACCTACTCATTCAAGGGTATTTCTTAATTTTTTACTATTTTCTACATTGTACAATAATAGTGAAGACATCAAAACTATGAAATAACACATATGGAATCCTGTAGTAACCCAACAAATATATATATATATATTTTATATTTGAGATTCTCCAAAGTAGCCACCCTTTGCCTTGATGACAGCTTTGAACAGCCTTGGCATTCTCCCAACTAGCTTCACCTGAAATGCTTTTCCAACAGTCTTGAAGGAGTTCTCACATATGCTGAGGACTTGTTGGCTGCTTTTCCTTCACTCTGCCATCCAACTCTTCCCAAACCATCTCAACTGGGTTGAGGTTGGGAGATTGTGGAGGCCAGGTCATCTGATGCAGCATTCCATCACTCTCCATCTTGGTCAAATAGCCCTTACACAGCCCGGAGATGTGTTGGGTCATTGTCCTGTTGAAAAACAAATGATAGTCCCACTAAGCGCAAACCAGATGGGATGGCGTATCGCTGCAGAATGCTATGGTAGCCATGCTGGTTAAGTGTGCCTTGAATTCTAAATAAATCACAGACTGTGTCACCAGCAAAGCACCCCCACACCATCACACCTCCTCCCCCAATGCTTCACGGTGGGAACCATACATGAGATCATCCATTCACCTACTCTGCGTCTCACAAAGACACAGTGGTTGACACCAAAAATCTTAAATTTGGACTCATCAGACCAAAGCACAGATTTCCACCAATCCATTGCTCGTGTTTCTATGCCCAAGCAAGTCTCTTCTTCTCAAATACATTACAAAGGAACGTCTTGATTAGTGTTATGTTAGCTAGTTACAAAGTTGCTTTTGTATCATGACAAGGTGTAGTACTGAAACTATCGAGGTTACCTAGCCAGCTACACGTTCAAACAAAGTCAACAACGCAGCCACTGCTAGCTAGCCTACTCCACCAGCCAGCAGTACTGTATCATTTTCGTCATTTTAGTCAATAAGATTTTTGCAACGTAAGCTTAACTTTCTGAACATTTGAGACGTGTAGTCCACTTGTCATTCCAATCTCCTTTGCATTAGCGTAGCCTCTTCTGTAGCTTGTCAACTATGTGTCTGTCTATCCCTGTTCTCTCCCCTCTGCACAGGCCATACAAACGCTTCACACCGCGTGGCCGCTGCCACTCTAACCTGGTGGTCCCAGCGCGCACGACCCACGTGGAGTTCCAGGTCTCCGGCAGCCTCTGGAACTGCCGGTCTGCGGCCAACAAGGCTGAGTTCATCTCAGCCTATGCTACCCTCCAGTCCCTAGACTTCCTGGCGCTGACGGAAACATGGTTTACCACAGATAACACTGCTACTCCTACTGCTCTCTCCTCGTCTGCCCACGTGTTCTCGCATACCCCTAGAGCATCGAGCCAGCGGGGTGGTGGCACTGGAATCCTCATCTCTCCCAAGTGGACATTCTCTCTTTCTCCCCTGACCCATCTGTCTATCTCCTCATTTGAATTCCATGCTGTCACAGTTACCAGCCCTTTCAAGCTTAACATCCTTATCATTTATCGCCCTCCAGGTTCCCTTGGAGAGTTCATCAATGAGCTTGACGCCTTGATAAGTTCCTTTCCTGAGGATGGCTCACCTCTCACAGTTCTGGGTGACTTTAACCTCCCCACGTCTACCTTTGACTCATTCCTCTCTGCCTCCTTCTTTCCACTCCTCTCCTCTTTTGACCTCACCCTCTCACCTTCCCCCCCTACTCACAAGGCAGGCAATACGCTTGACCTCATCTTTACTAGATGCTGTTCTTCCACTAATCTCATTGCAACTCCCCTCCAAGTCTCCGACCACTACCTTGTATCCTTTTCCCTCTCGCTCTCATCCAACACTTCTCACTCTGCCCCTACTCGGATGGTATTGCGCCGTCCCAACCTTCGCTCTCTCTCTCCCGCTACTCTCTCCTCTTCCATCCTATCATCTCTTCCCTCTGCTCAAACCTTCTCCAACCTATCTCCTGATTCTGCCTCCTCAACCCTCCTCTCCTCCCTTTCTGCATCCTTTGATTTTCTCTGTCCCCTATCCTCCAGGCCGGCTCGGTCCTCCCCTCCTGCTCCGTGGCTCGATGACTCACTGCGAGCTCACAGAACAGGGCTCCGGGCAGCCGAGCGGAAATGGAGGAAAACTCGCCTCCCTGCGGACCTGGCATCCTTTCACTCCCTCCTCTCTACATTCTCCTCTTCTGTCTCTGCTGCTAAAGGCACTTTCTACCACTCTAAATTCCAAGCATCTGCCTCTAACCCTAGGAAGCTCTTTGCTACCTTCTCCTCCCCCCTGAATCCTCCTCCCCCTCCCCCCTCCTCCTCCCTCTCTGCGGATGACTTCGTCAACCATTTTGAAAAGAAGGTTGACGATATCCGATCCTCGTTTGCTAAGTCAAACGACACTGCTGGTCCTGCTCACACTGCCCTACCCTGTGCTTTGACCTCTTTCTCCCCTCTCTCTCCAGTTGAAATCTCGCGTCTTGTGACGGCCGGCCGCCCAACAACCTGCCCACTTGACCCTATCCCCTCCTCTCTTCTCCAGACCATTTCCGGAGACCTTCTCCCCTACCTCACCTCGCTCATCAACTCATCCTTGACCGCTGGTTACGTCCCTTCCGTCTTCAAGAGAGCGAGAGTTGCACCCCTTCTGAAAAAACCTACACTCGATCCCTCCGATGTCAACAACTACAGACCAGTATCCCTTCTTTCTTTTCTCTCCAAAACTCTTGAACGTGCCGTCCTTGGCCAGCTCTCCTGCTATCTCTCTCAGAATGACCTTCTTGATCCTAATCAGTCAGGTTTCAAGACTGGGCATTCAACTGAGACTGCTCTTCTCTGTGTCACGGAGGCTCTCCGCACTGCTAAAGCTAACTCTCTCTCCTCTGCTCTCATCCTTCTAGACCTATCTGCTGCCTTTGATACTGTGAACCATCAGATCCTCCTCTCCACCCTCTCCGAGTTGGGCATCTCCGGCGCGGCCCACGCTTGGATTGCGTCCTACCTGACAGGTCGCTCCTACCAGGTGGCGTGGCGAGAATCTGTCTCCGCACCACGTGCTCTCACCACTGGTGTCCCCCAGGGCTCTGTTCTAGGCCCTCTCCTATTCTCGCTATACACCAAGTCACTTGGCTCTGTCATATCCTCACATGGTCTCTCCTATCATTGCTATGCAGACGACACACAATTAATCTTCTCGTTTCCCCCTTCTGATAACCAGGTGGCGAATCGCATCTCTGCATGTCTGGCAGACATATCAGTGTGGATGACGGATCACCACCTCAAGCTGAACCTCGGCAAGACGGAGCTGCTCTTCCTCCCGGGGAAGGACTGCCCGTTCCATGATCTCGCCATCACGGTTGACAACTCCCTTGTGTCCTCCTCCCAGAGTGCTAAGAACCTCGGCGTGATCCTGGACAACACCCTGTCGTTCTCCACTAACATCAAGGCGGTGACCTGATCCTGTAGGTTCATGCTCTACAACATTCGCAGAGTACGACCCTGCCTCACACAGGAAGCGGCGCAGGTCCTAATCCAGGCACTTGTCATTTCCCGTCTGGATTACTGCAACTCGCTGTTGGCTGGGCTCCCTGCCTGTGCCATTAAACCCCTACAACTCATCCAGAACGCCGCAGCCCGTCTGGTGTTCAACCTTCCCAAGTTCTCTCACATCACCCCGCTCCTCCGCTCTCTCCACTGGCTTCCAGTTGAAGCTCGCATCCGCTACAAGACCATGGTGCTTGCCTACGGAGCTGTGAGGGGAACGGCACCTCCGTACCTTCAGGCTCTGATCAGGCCCTACACCCAAACAAGGGCACTGCGTTCATCCACCTCTGGCCTGCTCGCCTCCCTACCTCTGAGGAAGCACAGTTCCCGCTCAGCCCAGTCAAAACTGTTCGCTGCTCTGGCACCCCAATGGTGGAACAAGCTCCCTCACGACGCCAGGACAGCGGAGTCAATCACCACCTTCCGGAGACACCTGAAACCCCACCTCTTTAAGGAATACCTGGGATAGGAGAAAGTAATCCTTCTAACCCCCCCCCCTTAAAAGATTTAGATGCACTATTGTAAAGTGGTTGTTCCACTGGATATCATAAGGTGAATGCACCAATTTGTAAGTTGCTCTGGATAAGAGCGTCTGCTAAATGACTTAAATGTTAAATGTTAAAATGTTAAATGTCATTGGTGTCCTTTAGTAGTCTTTTCTTTGCAGCTATTCGACAATGAAGGCCTGATTCACACAGTTTCCTCTGAACAGTTGATGTTGAGATGTCTGTTACTTGAACTGTGAAGCATTTATTTGGGCTGCAATTTCTGAGGCTGGTAATTCTAATGAACTTATCCTCTGCAGCAGAGGTAACTCTGGGTCTTCCTTTCCTGTGGCGGTCCTCATGAGAGCCAGTTTCATCATAGCGCTTGATGGTTTTTGCAACTGCACTTGAAGAAATGTTCAAAGTCCTTGAAATTTTGCACATTGACTGACCTTCATGTCTGAAAGTAATGATGGGCTGTTGTTTCTCTTAGCTTATTTGAGATGTTCTTACCATAATATGAACTTCATATTTTACAAAATAGGGATATCTTCTGTATAGCGCCCTTATCTTGTCACAACACAACTGATTGGCTCAAACACATAAAAAAATAAAGAAAATTAACTTTTAACAAGGCACACCTGTTAATTGAAATGCATTCCAGGTGACTACCTCATGAAGCTGGTTGAGAGAATGCCAAGAGTGTGCAAAGCTGTCATCAAGGCAAAGAGTGGCTATGTAAAATACATTTTGATTTGTTTAACTGCAATGTAGAAAATATACATTTTTTTAGATAAACCCTGGAATGAGTAGGTGTGCCCAAACTTTTGACTGGTACTGTATATATATATTCAGACCCCTTGACCTTTTCCCATGTTATGTTACATTACAGCCTTATTTTAAAATGGATCAAATAAATACAAATTCCTCAGCAATCTACACACAATACACCATAATGACAAAGTGAAAATAGGTTTTTGAAATGTGCGCACATTTATTAAAAATAAACACATAAAATGCCTATTTACATAAGTATTCAGACCCTTTGCTTTGAGACTCGAAATTGAGCTCAGGTGAATCCTGTTTCCATTGATCATCCTTGAGATGTTTCTAAAACTTGATTGGAGTCCACCTGTTTTAAATTAAATTGATTGGACATGATTTGGAAAGCCACACACCTGTCTATATAAGGTCCCACAGTTGACAGTGCATGTCAGAGAAAAAAACCAAGCCATGAGGTTGAAAGAATTGTCCGTAGAGCTCTGAGACAGGATTGTGTTGAGGCACAGATCGGGGGAAGGGTACCAGAAAATGTCTGCAGCATTATAGGTTCCCAAGAACACAGTGGCCTCCATCATTATTAAATGGAAGAAGTTTGGAACAACCAAGACTCTTCCAACAGCTGGCCAAACTGAGCAATCGAGGGGAAAGGGCCTTGGTCAGAGTGGTGACCAAGAACCCGGTGGGAACTCTGACAGAGCTCTAGAAGATGGGAGAACCTTCCAGTAGGACGACCATCTCTCCAGTACTCCACCAATCAGGTCTTTATGGTCGAGTGGCCAGACGAAAGCCACTCCTCAGTAAAAGGCTCATGACAGCCTGTTTGGAGTTTGCTAAAAAGCACCTAAAGACTCTCAGACCATGAGAAACAAGATTCATTGGTCTGAAACCAAGATTGAACTCTTTGGCCTGAATGCCAAGCGTCACGTCTGGAGGAAACCTGGCATCCTCCCTACGGTGAAGCATGGTGGTGGCCGCATCATGCCGTGGGGATGATTTTCTGCAGCAGGGACTGGGAGACTAGTCAGGATCGAGGCAAAGATGAACATAGAAAAGTACAGAGATCCTTGATGAAAACCTGCTCCAGAGCACTCAGGACCTGTAACGGTCGTCGTATGTAATGGACCAAGGTGCAGCGGGTTGAGTGCTCATTTTAACATTTATTTGAACACTGACAAAACAAAATAAGAAAACGAACGAACAGTAATGCAGGCTACACACACAGCAGTGCAAAAACAACTTCCCACCAAGGATAGATGAAAACAGGGCTACCTAAGTATGACTCCCAATCAGCAACAACGATGTACAGCTGTTCCTGATTGAGAGCCATACCAGGCCAACACAAAGAAATACACAACATAGACAGAGCATAGAAATACAAAACATAGAACATAACCAAAAACCCCAGAACACTTTAAACAAACACCCCTCTACATAAACACATATCCCAACAAACCCCGGACCACATAAAACAAACACCCCCCTGACACGTCCTGACCAAACTACAATAACAAATAACCCCTTTACTGGTCAGGATGTGACAAGACCTCAGACTGGGGCGAAGGTTCACCTTCCATTAGGACAACAACCCTAAGCACACATCCAAGACAACGCAGGAGTGGCTTCGGGACAAGTCTCTGAATGTCCTTGAGCAGCCCAGGCAGAGCCCAGACTTGAGCCCGATCGAACAACTCTGGAGAGACCTGAAAATAGCAGTGCAGCAATGCTCCCCATCCAACCTGACAGAACTTGAGAGGATCTGCAGAGAAGAATGGGAGAAACTCACCAAATACAGGTTTGCCAAGCTTGTAGCGTAATACTCAAGAAGACTCAAGGCTATAATTGCTGCCAAAGGTGCTTCAACAAAGTACTGAGTAAAGGGTCTGAATACTTACGTAAATGAGAGATTTCCGTTTTTTTCTAAAAACCTGTTTTGCTTTGTCATTGTGGGGTATTGTGTGTAGATTGATGAGGGGGAAAAAACTATTCAATCCATTTTAGAATAAGGCTGAAATGTATATATTTTTTTTAAAAGTCAAGGGGTCTGAATACTTTCCGAATTCACTGTAAGTGCCTATCAAGTAGTTAGATTGTCATTTAAAACACATAGGTAAGGCCATGCCTGGCAATTCCAGTCCTCGGGGGCCAGATTGGTGTCACTCATTTCCCCCATCCCTAGCAAACACACCTGATTTAAACTAATTACATTTTTAATTGAAGATCATGATTAGTTGATTATTGGAGTCAGGTGTGTTAGCTGGGGCTGGGGCAAAAGTGTGACACCAATCAGGCCACGAGGACTGGATTTACCCAGGCTTGGGTAAGGCAATGGCCAGCTACTAGACATGTATACAGTGCTTTTTACATAACACAAGACATGATGTATTACAATAAAGATCATTTTGCAGACTTTCTGTGTATTTTAATGGTTTTACCTATGTGTATTCGCTTCTGAATCTGTCTCTTCAGCCCAGCTAGTGAGTTTATGAGCTGTAGTTACAAGTGACTCTGGTGTCGGATTACATTACATAGCCACTGCACTGAAGGCTGGAAAGTCCCACCTATCTCCGGTTTATTTCAATCTTGCTGAAAGGCAAGTCACTTCTTGCAAGAAAGAAATGCATACGCGCATGGCACTGTCAAACGAATCACAACGCTGTAAATCTATTCGCATCCACATAAACTAATCCCGGCATCGTTCTTTGACAAACACATAAGGTTGTATATTGAATTAAATTGAAGAAAACAGAGCGGGAGAGAGAGAGACTGCTAGTTCCATAATATAGCCATTGGCTACAGCCAAAATATTATGAACTGGCAGTCTCTCTCTATTCTGCTCTGTTTTCTTCTATTGAATTATATGTAGCCCAATATTTAAACACTTTTCTAAAGTGGGCAGGGGGAACACTTGAAATGCACTTCTTTGAAATGTGTAGTAGGCTGTTATGTTATTATATACCAGCCAATAGGGTAACGATTTATTTTAAGGGTCAATAATAAACCATTCATAAGGCATTTATAAATTGTGTGTTCACCATGTATTAATCATTACTCCCACATTAATAAACCATTTACTAATCATTAGTAAAGTATTTTTGCAGTCTCCAATCTAAAGTGAGTGCTATTTATACTTCATAAATACTTTATGTCTTGAGTGACCAGTGTAATTTCTCACAAAAAGATGGGTATGCAATTGGTAGACATTCCTGCTGTGCCTGGTAAAAGAACAAGCACACAACAGAAGATGTTTAAGGAAATATATATACATGTGTGAATATCTATTGTAGCTTACTAACATTTACAAATATGTGAGTAATGATACATAAATGGTGAGCAAACAGTTTATAAATGCCTTATAAATGGTTTATTATGGATCCTTAAAATAAAGTGTTACTGCTGGGCCCAGCACAGGCAGTGTGGTCCCCTGGTCTTCTGGTCCAAGTGATGCTAGGACATCTCAGCTGTTGCTGCAGCAGTGAAGTGTAGTGGAAGTAGGCAGAAAACAGAGAGAGAGATAGGGCGAGCGAGAGAGAGAGAGACACTTACACATGTATTGGCAGTTTATTGATAGTGGCTTTATATTATACACTGAGTGTACAAAACATTAGGAAACCCTGCTCTTTCCATGACATAGACTGACCAGGTCAATCGAGGTGAAAGCTATGATCCCTTATTGATATCAATTGTTAAATCCACTTCAATCAGTGTAGATGAAGGGGAGGAGACAGGTTAATGAAGGATTTTTAAGCCTTGAGACAGTTGAGACATGGATTGTGTGTGTTCCATTCAGAGGGTAAATGGGCAAGACAAAAGATTTAAGTGCCTTTGAACGGGGTATGGTAGCAGGTGCCAGGTGCACCGGTTTGAGTGTGTCAAGAACTAACAAATCTCATCAAATAGTATTTATCACATGCACCAAATACAACTGGTGTGGAACGTACAGTGAAATGCTTGCTTATGAACTTTCCCAACGATGCAGAGTTTAAAAATAATATAAAATATAAAATAAAATAGTAACTAACACAAAGAATAAAATAAAATACACAGGAATGGAGCTATGTACAGGAAGTACCAGTACCAGATAAATGTGCAGAGGTAAGAGGTATTTGAGGTAGATATGTACATGAAGGCAGGGTAAAGTGACTAGGCATAAGTATAGATAATAATAAGAGTAAAATGAACAGAGTAGCAGCAGCAAATGATGAGTGTAAAAGTGTGTGCATGTATGTTACTTTGGGTTGTGTCGGTATGCCTGTGACTGTTATGTGTGTTTGTGTGTGTGTGTGTGTGTGTGTGTGTGTGTGCATATGCAGTATTTGTGAATGTGTGAGTAGTGTGTGTGAGTGAGTATATAGTATGTATATCAATTATAGTCAGTGTGGGTAGGATCAACGCAAGATAGAGTAGGGTCAGATAGTTTGGGTACCACTAATTGACTATTTAGCAGTCTTACGGCTGCAGCGCTGCTGGGTTTTTCACGCTCAACAGTTTCCCGTGTGTATCAAAAATGGTTCACCACCCAAAGGACATCGATCGCGGTGATGGGGCTGGCTTGGCTGAAATGCCAGGGTTGAATTTTTGTTCCAGTCCCCACCTGCCATCACCAGGTAGGCCAAAACTTCATCCCACCAAACAGGCTGAAATGTCAGGCGTCTTTTTAAACAGCTCTTACACTAAAATGGCATTATCGTAATTTTCAGAGTTTCACAGTATTATTCCAACCTCAAAGATTGGAAATATATATAAAACAAAGGACATTCACGTTTTTGACTGCACAGGGCCTTTAACATTCAAATATCTCTATCCCTCCTTCTCCATCCCCCTTTCCCCATAACAGTGTGAGGTGCCCTGAGAAGTGGTTGTGCTAATTCATTAGAGGTCAGGAGTTCACTTCCTGCCCACAGTGCAACAGGAAGTCTGCGTTTACAGCATCTCGTCACTGACAACCTGTCAATCACACTGGCTTTCACAGGCCATATCTAGGGAGTTGGAGAATTCCAAAATGTAACTCAGCCTGTTAGCCTTCATCTGTCTGTCTGTCTGTCTGTCTGTCTGTCTGTCTGTCTGTCTGTCTGTCTGTCTGTCTGTCCCCTCTTGGTTACCACAGACTTCTATACAACTTGTGTTCATGTTGCTGGGACGTTTCACAACAGGCAAACTTTTAAGAAATTCACTTTGAAATATGTCTTCTTTTAACATTCACTTGCATGGAGTACATGTTTAGCCTACGGGAAAACACCTTTTCCCATCTCAGGCATTAAAATCCTATGAACTAAAAGCATTTTATCTGCACTTGTACCACACTGTCTGTCAACCCTGTTACAGACACATATGTAACTGCCAAACTATTATTTTAAAGCATGTTTGAGATAAATCCAATAATTTCTCATTGATCAAGTATAACTGATAAAGTTACCGTCGGGCCTTTAACAGGGTTGACGATAACATTGTTGAGGTTTTAGGTGAAGATCAGCCATTACTCCTCATGTGGTGAAGAGCATGGGACCACAAGGTGTTCATTAAATTAGGAATGATACATATATTCCACAAAGTTAAATCAAAAGGAACCCATTGCTATCACTACTAGTGGTCACATTAGTGCTGAACGATTAGATTAGTTGTCACGTTCGTCGTACTGAGTAGACCAAAATGCAGCGGGAATGTGAATACTCATCTTCTTTATTTAGAAGAAAACCAAAATAAACACTTAATCAAAAACAACAACGAAAACCAGTCCTGTGAGGCACACAGCTACACACGGAACAACTACCCACAAATCCCAATGAAAAAACACCCCTATTAAATAGGACCTTCAATTACAGGCAACGAGGAACAGCTGCCTCCAATTGAAGGTCAACCCAATAAACTAAGCATAGAAATAGAACAAATAGACACAGACATAGAAATAGACTAGCATAGAACATTGCCCAAAAAACCCCGAAACACACTAAACAAACACCCCCTGCCACGCCCTGACCAAACTATAATAAAAAATAACCCCTTTTACTGGTCAGGACGTGACATTAGTGCTTTTTGAGGCCAGTTCAGTTTCAGTTTGATTATTGGAAAATTATCAGGGTTTTCAATTTCGGTTTCAATCATTTTTTAACATGAAATGCACTATGCATTATGTGGGTTGAATGCTGTAACAACACAGAATAAAACAATGAATAAAAGTACCATGATGGTAGTGACTGTTCATTACTGCTTATCACTTATTAACCATCATTTATTCACATTACCTCACTTTAATAAAATATTTCAGTTGTTATTACATTTGTTTTATTTGATGACTTTATTATTTCATCCCAAGTCATCATCTCATTTCTATAGAGCTTCTGCTTAAAGCTGTCTGACAAAATCACTATTTTAGTAGTTGTTCAAAGTAAATAAGGCATACTTTATGACTGCTGAATACCAACTATCAATCACTTAGGTCATGTATTTTCAGGTAGAGACACCTTGCAAAGCAGCTGCTCTCTATCCCTCTGGATCAGCATTCTTCTGTCTCTTTTGCATTCTTCTGTCTCTTTTATGTAGCATAAAAGAAACACAGATGGACAAGTAGGCGCGTAATGGATTATAGTCATTGTAGTTAATTACTATGTTTTCTGTCCTAAACTATGTAGAACATTGGCCTGTTGGAATATACAACTCCCTACTACATTGCACAGTTTGGGCTTGATCTGATTTATCTCTAGAGAAAATGTGCAATGTTCGCATAGAGCTCACAGAAAAAAACAATGAAACTTCAGTTAATTGCTCAGCGTAAGGTAGTGTAGGAGAGAATGGGCATGTTAGACAAAATACAAGGGTATGTATGTGTGTGTGTGTGTGTGTGTGTGTGTGTGTGTGTGTGTGTGTGTGTGTGTGTGTGTGTGTGTGTGTGTGTGTGTGTGTGTGTGTGTGTGTGTGTGTGTGTGTGTGTGTGTGTGTTTGTTTGCACGTGTCAATTCGGTGTAACACTGTGCAAGAATGTTCCAGACTTGACGCCCAGCGGCTGGACAGGAAGTATGTGGAGTCCATAAAGGAAGTATGTACCGGTAGGGTAGAGGGCTGAAAGAGAGAGAGAGATCATTGTTACAACAGTGTACATAGCCATAATATAACATTTAAAATGTCTGTATTCTTTTGAAACTTTTGTGAGTGTAATGTTTACTGTTCATTTCCGATTTTTATTTCAATTTTGTTTATTATCTCCTTCACTTGCTTTGGCAATGTAAACATATGTTTCCCATGCCAATACAGCCCTTTGAATTGAAATCGAATTGAGATCACACACTCTGTCTCTCCATATTTCCCTGTATTTTCCCTATCTCCTCATCCTCATTGCAAGTACAGAATGTACCAAGGTTTCACATTCCCTCTCTCACCTCACCTGGATGTAACAGTATCCATAGTAATGAAGGTGGGGTTGTGGCGAGATACGTTAGTTAGAAAGGTGCAGAGACAGAGGGTATGAGAAAGAGAGAGAGAGAGAGAGAGAGAGAGAGAGAGAGAGAGAGAGAGAGAGAGAGAGAGAGAGAAAGAGAGAGCGAGAGAGAGAGAGAGAGAGAGAGAGAGCGAGAGAGAGAGAGAGAGAGAGAGAGAGAGAGAGAGAGAAGAGAATGAAAGTCCAGACCAAACAGGAAAATAGGGCAAGGATTGTATTGGATGGTTCAGAGCAAAGGTGATGAATGAAAAGTGGTTGATTAACAACCTCTCTCTCTTTCTCTCTCCTTCTCTCTCTCCATATCTCTCCATCAGTCTGACAGTTCTAGTTTCCTATCATTGTTTCAGTAGAGGAATTTGGGTGCCCTGGGAGACACAGGCCACAATCAGCAGCCGATAGGAAGTGCCCCATCCACCCAACAAGCCCATCATACAGAGAGAGAGAGAGAGAGGTTGTTACTCAACCATTTTTCAAATTAGATAAACACTAACACTGAATCTACAAAACTTAGTCGACTATGTTCATAACAGATTCTAGTTTGGGGAACAGAAACTGTACTAAGATCAAATGTATCATTGATGATAAAATTAGCAGAATGTCAGACAAAGTCCATCTTGCTCCATCTTCTCCTAATTGCAGGCCACTGGGCTTCCTCTCATCACCATTTTTGGTAGTGAGTGGAAACGCCAACCGGATGTTTCCCACTTATACATCCAGTGAAATATCTGGCTCATTGTTCTATCTGTGGCAGAACAAAGCAGAAGCAGCAGAGCCCACAGGCACCATGTCCCCCCTCAGCGCTGAGTCCATTCTCTACCCCACAAAGTCAAAAAACAACACAAACAGAAACTACTAAAGGGGAGGCCAGAAACTATTTTTGCAGACCTCTACAAAAACAATGATGTGTGTAGTCTCATGTTTCCCACTGACCAGCCAAATGCATGGTGCTCAGCAGTCTGCTATCACTACCCATAAAGAAAGAGGGAATCTGTAATGGACGGAATCTGAAAGTAAAAGGCAGATTAAGGAGAGAGCAAAGGAGGTGACAGAGCTACATAAAGACAGGGAAAGCAGTAACAACAAGCTGACCACACTAAGAAAGGAGTTGAGGAGAGAAAGATTACAGAGGGCAGACTGCAGGAGGGAAAGAGAACAGAGGGCAGACTGCAGGAGAGAAAGATTACAGAGGGCAGACTGCAGGAGGGAAAGAGAACAGAGGGCAGACTGCAGGAGAGAAAGAGAACAGAGGGCAGACTGCAGGAGGGAAAGAGAACAGAGGGCAGGCTGCAGGAGAGAAAGAGAACAGAGGGCAGACTGCAGGAGAGAAAGAGAACAGAGGGCAGACTGCAGGAGAGAAAGAGAACAGAGGACAGACTGCAGGAGGGAAAGAGAACAGAGGGCAGACTGCAGGAGGGAAAGAGAACAGAGGGCAGACTGCAGGAGAGAAAGAGAACAGAGGGCAGACTGCAGGAGAGAAAGAGAACAGAGGGCAGACTGCAGGAAAGAAAGAGAACAGAGGGCAGACTGCAGGAGAGAAAGAGAACAGAGGGCAGACTGCAGGAGAGAAAGAGAACAGAGGGCAGACTGCAGGAGAGAAAGAGAACAGAGGGCAGACTGCAGGAGAGAAAGAGAACAGAGGGCAGACTGCAGGAGGGAAAGATAACAGAGGGCAGACTGCAGGAGAGAAAGAGAACAGAGGGCAGACTGCAGGAGCAGCTAGATCACCACTCTGTGCACTGCCCTCACACAGCAGAGGAGCCCACCCCATCCAGCCAGGCCTCCCCAGCCCTGCCTGCTGCATGTCTCCCCTCAGCTCACAAAACAGCATCCCACTGACCATAGCGCCGGCAAAGACCAGCCCCAATACCCACCAGCCCCCACTCTACCACCTCCAGTCCAGAAGACACACTGGCTTACATCGTCCTGTTGATGGACTCAAATGCGAAGTTTGTTTAGGAGAATAAACTTTTCCCTAGACACAAAATGAGAAAGGTGTGGTGCCAAACAACGCAGGGTGCCACGGAGCTACAGTACCAGTCAAAAGTTTGGACACATCTACTCATTCAAGGGTTTTTCTTTATTTTTACTATTTTCTACATTGTACAATAATAGTGAAGACATCAAAACTATGAAATAACACATATGGAATCATGTAGTAACCAAAAATGTGTTAAATAAATATTTGAGATTTGAGATTTTTCAAAGTAGCCACCCTTTGCCTTGAAGGCAGCTTTGCACACTGTCATCAAGGCAAAGAGTGGC
>NC_042972.1:31976477-32088977 GCF_901001165.1 Salmo trutta | reverse complement strand
CCTGTAGCTGAGAGCCAAGGCTTAATGTCTCAGCTTAGGACAATAAGGGCCTGAGGCCCAGGGACTCTGAATCACGTCAACACTCTCTCTTACCATCCCCTCACTCTATGTGCTCCTTATGACCCTTAGGCCAGGGTCTAGTGCCCCAAATGTTGAGATGAGGTTTAGCATGACTCATGTCAGCAGAAGCTTAGCTCTAGTCTAAACTCTAGTTCTACAGGATTGGATGTGGGAATACCAACCTCAGCTATTATCATATGACTTTCTCATGGCTATTCAATATTCATGAATTGACATACTTTCAACAATTCCTAAAGATCACATTAGGACCCACTGGTGTGTCGTGGTTGAACTGCATTCTGACATACAGATTATTTAGAGGGTCACAAGAATATTGGGTGAGTCACTAAAAGGTTTGGAAAGTACTTTCCCCAAATACTCTTCATATCTCTGTACAATAGCTATAGGATGGTATCATATTAAGCTGATCCTCCACTGTGGCTATGATACAGCCAGAGAACCATAAGGACAGAGTTCTCACGATGTCAAGACCAGTGTGGTGGGAACAGCCTCTTATTCCAATAGAGAGGCACTGATCACGTGCCCTGTCGCCCTCTGCTCTGCTCCGCCACAATGTGTTTCTTATACACACTGCCGTTTTGTATGTGCACTGTATGTTCCCTCACTGTTTATTTTCCTACAAAACACAATTTCTATTGTCTGGTGACGGAGGCCTCTCTTACACATTGTGCCTCTGCACGTAGCGGCACCGTGCCTCTGTGTATTCACATGTGAACCTTTTAGGCCTTTTGGATAGTTTTTTCCCAGATTAACTTTTTGGTACAAATCAGAAAGAGATTATTTTTCCAGAACCTTCTCTTGACTTCAAGCGTCATCCCCAAGCAACACTGCCATCTGGTGTTGAGATCTGCTCTTGGGGGGTTAGTGTGTTCAGACCTGCTGAGTGTGTCAGGATACAGCTCCATGGAAGGCTGGATATACAATCATGCTTCAAATCTAGTCCCAAGCTTTCATTGGGCCTGCTTGGGTCAGGATGAGTTTCATTGTGTTGGGTGTCTTTGTCTAACATTCGTTCTATTTTAAAGTATTTCAGTATGTATTGGACTTTACACAACTTAACAGGCCAACTGAATGTAGGCTTATATCACATGCACCCAAAAGGTTCTATCTATACAAGAAAATCAGAAAAAGAGTAACACTGAGTCCCTCTTGATAATATATTGCTCTTGAACATCACCAGTAGTGCTTTGAGGTTGCCATGGTAATGTTGGTACAGAACCAGAAGAGAGTGGGTTGTGAGAGCGCCTGTCTGCTGACTCTCATGGTCACTGTAGCCCAATGTCTATCTAGTACCAGTGCCGAAGTGAGGTGAGGCAGGTTGTTGTTCGTAACACTGTGTACTCTGTGCTCCAGAGCTGTTGAAACGGCGCGGGTCACATGTGCCACTTCCCCCAGTGGCATATGGCGGTTCTCAGGGGGGATGTTGCTGGCTAACCGTTGCCCAGGCTGGGCTTCCGGCCTTTGGGCAGCTCAGCCCACAGGTGCCCCTCTCGCCCTCCAGCACCCCCGCTATCATCCCACTCCAGACATCGTGCCAGGATACTGTGGTGACACAGCCCTGGGCCCTCGGTTCCTCCCATGTCAACAAGACTGAATATGGGAAATTGGCTCCAATTCCATTAATATGATTAAAATACTATATGCCAATCCCTCATCCATAGTTATAACAGGCAATATCTGCTCTGCTCTGTTCAGAATCATTAGAAGCAGCAGACGGCGATCCGATTTCTCCTTTGCTATTTTTATTATTCATGGAACCCCTGGCCCAGGCAATTTGTCAATCAAAGGAAATAACACAAATTTCCCTTAAATATACTGATCCTTTCATCTCATTATACATTGACAATATTTTGCTTTATCTAGGCAATGTATCTCAATTTCTCCAAAATGCTTTGAAGATCATAGGATAAATTCAGATTAATCTCAAATTAGCCCTACAGCTGCTCAAGACCCCCAATGGACTCCATCTCTACTTATGGAATCCCAATAGTTTTGTTTAAATATTTGGGAGTAGATATATTTCCTCCCTTAGGTAAAACCATTAGCAGAAACTTTAACAGAGTGCTCAAATCAATTAAATTCAACCTCAGTAGATGGACAAACATTCCAGTTCCTTTAACCGGTAGAATATCTATTGTCCAAATTAATATCTTGCCATGGTTTAATTTCTGCAGTTCAATGTTTCCCATGTCGCCCCCTTCTGGCTATTGAGAAAGAATATATAAATGAGAAAACATAATTTAGAAAAATATTGAACATATTTATAGGGCCCCTCTTAGAGTTGTTTATTAACCATTATTCTACCATGTACAGTACATTCAGAAAGTATTCAGACCCCTTGACTTTTTCCACATTTTGTTATGTTACAGCCTTATTCTAAAATGTATTAAATCGTTTTTTTGCCCCCTCATCAATCTACACACAATACCCATAATAACAAAGCAAAAACAGGTTTTTAGAAATGGCTGCAAATGTATATATTTCACTCAGTAATGCCTTGCATCCCCCCAATGGTCCAAATGTCGAATCCGTACCCTTGCCAATATCATGGATAGTAATTCTTTGAGAACATTCACAAGATTTGAAAGACACAAACATTACCAGACAAATCATTTTTTTCTATATTTACAACTTAGGTTAGCTATGCTGGTCTATGGAGTCCCTTGGGAAACCCAACCAAACCATCTAATGATGGATTTCATGAACAAATGATCTGGGCTACCGAAAGGACTCATTTCGGTAATATATAAACAACTTTTGGAAAGCTCATATTCTCAGCTAGCCATTAACAAAGTATGGACCACAAATGTAAGTGAATCTGAACAACCATTTAACTGGAACAGAATATGGAAAAATATGACCTTGGCATCTCGTAATCTGGGGGGGCGACTGCAACCAGGGGAGAACGACTGCCCTTCATTGAGGAGGTGGGCAGTTGTTGGTTGGATTAGTTTGGGGGAATGGGATGGGAGGTTGGGGGTGGAGATATGATATGAATTAACTATATGAATTTGTATATTCAACCTGTAACCCCCCCTCAATTAAACAATTGCATAAATAAATAAATTGATCACAAAAAAAACAACACTGATGGGAGGCGAGGATAACGGGAGAGAGATGTTTACAGGTATGAGGAGTTACTGAGTGACAAGTGTTTTTAATCATCAATGTAGTGATCTTAATTGTGTGTAGTGATCCAATATTCCATTGCCATATGTTCATATGTTCTGAGATAGTCCTCTCAACTTGAACATGTTCAACTCAGTTCAGCGATTCTTGCACGCCCACAAAACATTGCCCTTGAACATTACTGTAACTCCATTATACAAAATTTCCGTTGATGTCATGTAATGTTGATTGTACCAGTGGCAGTGAACTTGTCAGTTTTGATCCTAACTAAATATTTTCAGGTCTGAGTTTGTCAGCACTAATAGCTAATGAACCTCATAGAGGACAATATGCCTCGTTTGGTTTTACTCTTCCTAACTCAACCCAGGTATCAGTGATGAACAGTTCTCTCCAACCACAAGGGGGCAGATTGTCTCTTATTCCACATCAAGTTACATTAAAGCCAGAACTGTCAATCAATGACATGGCAAAAGAGACATCACAGGAGTGTGTGTGTATGTGTGTGTGAGAGAAATATAGATAGATAGATAGAGAGAGAGAGAGAGAGAGAGAGAGAGAGAGATCATGATAACTGAGGCGGTATGATCAAACCATGTCTGTGAGGGGAGAAGCCAGCTTGAAGCCTCTAATAGAGGCTTGTCTTTATTAAGCCAAGCACATCATGCACCTCCCATTCGTGTGTGTGTGCATGCGTGCATGTGTGTATGTGCGTGCATGAGCATAAAAGTAGTGTTTATGCAGAAGTACTGTGTGGTCAAGTTTGCGTATATAAGAACTGCACCGCATATAGTGTCTGCTATGCTGAGGACAGTGTTTGTGTTTGCTTTGCTGCAGGCAGTATGTGTTTGTGCTTGTCGGTTTGTGTGTATAGGTAGTGTGTGTGAAAACCTGTGGCTAGTTGAGAGCCTGCCTACCTGTTGTATGTCCGTCTGTCTAACCCAACTCGTAGTTATTATTAGCCACTCAGACTGGCAGCTCATTGCGAACACTGCTAAAACGGGCAAAGCAGTTAACACACCCCCTCACCCACCACCCCCACATAGCCTCACCATCCCCCATACACACACTCACATCCCCACACACCCTGTACACCCCCCCCACCCCCACACACACACACACCGCTCACACACACACTCTAAACTCCCAAAAAAGCTCTGTGAACCACAGCCAGAGGGAGCCGCCCGTCTGACGCCAACTCCTAAGGACAGCCGGGGGTCAGTGTGTGTGTGTGTGTGTGTGTGTGTGTGTGTGTGTGTGTGTGTGTGTGTGTGTGTGTGTGTGTGTGTGTGTGTGTGTGTGTGTGTGTGTGTGTGCGTGTCTGTGGGAATATTTGAGTGTGTGTGTGTGTCTTTCTCTGTGTGTCAGAAAGTGTGTGAGCTCCTAACGCCATCATTGTGTGGGACTTTGGTGTGGGACAGTGTGAAAGCTGTTACAGGTTATTTGTGGTAGGAGAAGGGGAGGCCCTTTACCAAAACTGAGCTCTTCTCTGTTGACTGTCATAGCATCATTTCAAAAGAAAAGACAGTTAGGGTTTGGCTGAGCAATCCCACAGCTGGAGTCAGAACACAGGGGCCTGGAGACCTAGGGGTAGAGAGCACTGAGTTGGCTGTCGGCTGCCCCTCTGTTGTACATTAGCACGTTAGCATGTTATCGGGCCATGGCTTTGAGGGGTCTGAGTATCACCCAACTGATAGCTGACCCCCCTCTGCATGAACCTGGCGCCAGCTGACCCTATATCCAGGGGGGAGAGAACAGGAGAACCACCATGAAACTCTGACTAAGTTTTATAGTGTCATTTTTTGTGAAACTACAGACCTGAAAAAGGAAGAGGTGCTTTGCTAAAGTACTATACTCAACTGACAGGTACTGTCACATACTCTGTAAAATGTAATTTGTTACATGATGCAGGCTTAGGGTGAGGGGTCTTTACTTAGTTTCCTGGTCAGCTAATTCTCCTGTTGAGACTGAGGCATTCCTAATATGGACACCTTATTAAGAGATTATCAGATGGTTGAAATGAATATGCTTGTTTGGGTGATTGAATTAAACCTGTGTAGAATGTCATATGTATAGACCTAACAGGACACATGGATGTCAAGTACCTTTCTTACATAACTTCAAACTGATTTTCAGGCCGAATCTGTTCATCTTTTATGTTGACATATGTTGACATATCTTATTTACCCCAAATAATACTGGTAAACCATATTCAGAGACACAATAACTCAGTCATTGGTTATAAATGTTATAGAAATGTATTTCAATAATAATTTCTCTATACTAAAGCCCTGATTGTCAATGTACATTTCTACATTTCATTTTTGTGGAAAGATTTGCATAACATACTGTATGAAAACTTTACTGTCGTTTAAATATCACAACAACAAAAATATGTGGGGTGGCACAGTATATGGCTCGAATGATGGATAATACAAATGAAGCAGGGGTGAGGAATAAGATTATTTCATTCATTCAGATCTAGGATGTGTTATTTTAGTGTTCCCTTTATTTTTTTTAGCAGTATATTTACACCTGGAACAAGTGATTTAGTGGCCCACTATCCCAACATCATCCAGTGAATCAAACATCCAGTCATCAGCTGATTAACAATAACCTTCCCACAATCTGCAACCAGATTAGGGTTTCCCTAGCTGGGGCACATCACAAACAGATCTGGGACCAGGCTAGATTTATATATACAGAACCTCGCTCGGAGTATGTAGTAGGCCTACATTTTACAGATTACTACTTCACATTAACTGTCCCATTTCAATCTGCTCCCAAGTCATTCTTTATTAGAAATTGCGTGGGCGTGTCTTCATCTCCACACTCTTAAAGGAGTAGCGCTCTCCACTGCGGCTGTCTGTCAGGATGTACCAGGTGCCCCAGTAAATGCCGTTGGTCAGCCCGCTGTAGCGCCCGCGGTAGTACCGTCCATTCAGGTTAGCCGCCAGGCAGGCATCGAACCACCAGCCCGCACCGTAGTACTGCGCACAGTTCCCCGAGGTGTAGCGGTCATGATCACGGTCGTTGGTGCTGAACGCTCGGCCGTCGTGGTTGTAGTGTTTGCTATAGCTCAGGGCATTTCCCGCGTCACCAGAGTACTCCCGTGCTGTCAGACGGTACCTGGGAGAAGGAGACAACATTTACTCAGCGTTCATAACCAAGTGGGAAGGTGGTATTTACCACATACGACTAGGAAAATACACTTGAACGCCCCTCCAACTGGTAATTACTAGTGGGACACTCGTCTATCATCCCTGATCTCCGTCTTCTCCCACATACTGACCTCTGATGTGACCTACTAAGGAAATTACCTCAATAACAGGATTTTCAGCAGTTAAATCCAAGAAACAAAATACAATTTATAAAAAGCTATCTATTAAAAGTGTTTTTGAACAATAGAATTTGTTTGCGAGCACGACAGCGTACTTTTAGTTGATGGTTGCCGCAACTTGTTTGCCATTAGCCAATCTCAATGAGTTCAAAGCATGTGAATGCATCCAACTCATATTTATTACTTCACAACTGGAAATTGCCACCTTCCCACTTGGTTATGAACACAGCATAACACCATGAGCGTATTAGTGTATTATATGTATTATATGTTAAAGAGATATTATGTTCACTCCAAAATCAAAGTTTGTCAGATGTTTACTGACGTCAAAAGAGGTCTAATGTTGAGATGAGTCCACGTCATATTCCATCAGTTGTGTAGATCCAGATACTAGCGTTAAATATAGGCACTGTCTAATTTCAGGCTGTGCCTATCTTCCCATTCAGATGCCGTGGGACCTGAACTGATCTTGACATTATCCCACTTTTGTAAAAAAAAATATATATATAATTGGTAATCTTTGATTTTGAGGCAAACAATTTCTTTAATTTGTGTATAATATACACTGTATATCTTAGTCTTCCTATCTATCTGTGTGTTTCCATTACTTCTGTGTCTCTGTTGCCACTCTAAAGGTGTTGTAGGTGGCTTGGCGTTTCTGCTTGTGCCAGTCCTCCAGTTGAATACGCAGTAGGTGTTGACCAGTGTTGGTGAGAGCATGCAGTGCTGCGTTCCCCAGCCAGTGTTCTCCCTGTGGGGAACCAAAACCCTCGCGGTACTCCTGCCACGTCCGATTGAAGTCCACCGAGCCTTCTCTCCGACGCTGGAACATCGTCCACCCTCCGCCTGCCGTCTCCATGTCACACTCTGCCTGGGGAGGGGCAAAGGTAACAACTCTTGGACATCCGGCACAATAATGATGAAGTATCCTGACCATTGCCAATAGTAGAGAGAATATACGGGGTGATTATTGAGATACAGTATGTAACGCATTGAGAAATGTTTCTGTAATCAGTGGCCTTGTGGTTTGAGTGTCCGCCATGAGATTGGAAGGTTCGGAGTTCCATCCCCAGCCGAGTCATACCAAAGACTGTAAAAATGGAACCCGGTGCATCTCTGCTTAGCACTCAGCAGTAAGGAGATATATTTGGGGTAAGGCCCTGTGATAGACTAGCATCCTGTCCAGGGGGTGTACCTGTACATCAAGCTGCCTTGTGCTACAGAAACAGGAGATAGGCTCCTGCTCCCGTGAGCCATTCTGGCTTGCACAAGCAAGGCTACTTTACTACTGTAATCTGTAAAGTCAGCTCCCTCGTCTGTTTTTTCTCGCTGTACGTTCCCCTCCAAGCTCTACAGATGGTGCATAACACACATACAGTAAACAGGTTGTTTGCATTCAGTGTGTGTTAGTATTAGGAGGTACCTGGACTGCAGGTCTGCGTGGGTCAGGCTGGATGGTGTAGATTCCGTTCTCTCTGATCCCCAAACCATAGATCTCAGCACAGTCCTGAGGATGCAGCCTCGCTGAGGGGGCCACTGCAACACACACACACACTTGCGCTCTTACATCTGTATATTCTGTACGCACATGCGCACACATGCACTCAAGTACACACAAGCACACACACACACACACACACACACACACACACACACACACACACACACACACACACACACACACACACACACACACACACACACACACACACACACACACACACACACACTGCTCTCACCTGTTGGAGGGTGTTGTGTGATGCTTCTCAATAGTAGTAGCAAGTCTTTCTCTCCCTCTCTCCCAACCGCTGCCCCCTCTAAACACATAAAACAAGAAGAGGTTGTGTGAGATTGAGGACCCATCCCACTGTAGTTACATATAGAGTTATCTTCTGATCTGTTGTAGAAGGTTAAAGAGTTGTGCACTGGGTTGTGAGATACCAGTGAACTATCTATCTGCCTTACTCATCCCACACAGAGCCTTGCATTCCTGTGCACTCACCTCTGACTGACACAGACCAGGCCTCACTACGACTTTGTTAACTGTGAGTGTGTGTGGCCCTCTTAAGAGATAAGAGAGACACCGTCATTGTGTGGAGAGGGATCAAGAGAATGAACAGGAGGATACACAAAAAGAGAGAAGATAGGTAGTAACAATGTGTGCATCTGTGTGTATGTATGTGTGTGTGTGTGTGTTCGCCATGCTCCTCACCCAGTCGTCTGGCCATAGCCCTGAGGGCCTGGCTGTGACAGTGGAGGTCACACTCTGTCAGCACTGCAGCCATCAGAGCCAGAATGGCCCCCAGCGTGTCCCCTCCCTGGCCTCCCTGGCCCCTGGGGGCCCACTGCTCCTGGAAGGAATGCATACAGCGCTGCAACTGGAACAGACGCTCCGACACATTCCCTGCCTGCAGAGACCACACACAACATTACAGTCATGACATGACACACACACGCAAGCGTGTACCAGCATTACAGTCACATCACACAAACACAAACCGACACTAAGGCATGCAAAGTAGATGACTGCCACAGACTCAATCACTCAGTCACCCTTACATCCCTCCTAGCCATGTCAGTGGAACACCTGTCATTGCATGAGCTCAGCAAAGCCATATGATGAGGACATTTATAAACCCAAGCCTAATTTTACTCCCTCTTTGATTTTTATCTCTGGAAAGCATCTGTCAAGTGGTGCCAAGTGAAGAGTGCCCCTAATCCCCAGAGTAGGGACCTGTTGCCCGCTCTCCACATACTGTACCACTGACACTAATGCTTACGACACCAGACACTACCCACTGGGCACAGACGTCAATTCAACGTCTATTTCACGTTGGTTCAACGTAATTTCATTAAAATTACGTGGAAACGTTGATTCAACCAATGTGTACCCAGTGGGTGTCTATGCCACTATGCTACAGAGTTGGGCTCAATTCCATTTCAATTGGCTGAGTGACGTTTTGTCCATAGTCACTGTTTCAGCGGCCTAAACTTTACACCCGCGCCACACAAACCAGAGGGACATGGTGTGTCAGACTCAGAGACTCTGCACCAGCATTATCTAATCACCCCTACCAAGCAAACATTGTCCAGGCCTTCCTCTGTGCCACCCAGCTCAGAATGCTCATTGTTTGGTGTGTACAATACCTGAGTCAGTTATATCAATACCTCACTCATTCAACTGGGAAAAGCACAGGAAATGACTTCAGATTGACCTGGTGATGTCACTCACCTCGGGCTGGACCTGCCGGACTTCTTGTCTGTGTTCCTCCCTCAGAGGGGTGTCGGAGGCAGCCAGGGGGGCAACCACCACCCTGCAGCCCGCCGTCCCGGGGCTCCCCTCACACCACCCTGACCCTATCCTCGCTAGCGGAGCGGCAACCAGACTGTCCCTGCAAGGGGGGTGGGGACAGACCGGGGGTGTGTCCGGGGGGGACAACACGGCCCCCACACACAGGGACAGCAGTAGTGGGACCACGCCGATTGAGCCCAGTAGAATCATGTGAAAACTCCTAAAAGAATTTGAAAAGCTGGCAGAATTCAGTCTCTCAGACACCTCTGAGCTTCACCGTTTACTGTCCCTCCAGACACCGGTTTTCACCTTAAAGCTGTTCTGCCTTGCCAGCCTCTTGGATTTGGGTGCCCACACCTCTTTGGTGCCACTTGTCCTTTTTTAAATTATTTTTTGTTGTACTTGATGGGTTTCTCCTCCACTCCTGAGTCTGTCGGCTTGATGCTTTGTTTGAAGCCTTGGATGGTGTCCCTCCACTCTCTGCCCATATAACCTTCTTCTATTTCTGTGTGAACTTCTTCATCTGTCTCTCCATGTCTATCTCTTTTTTTAATCTAATCTTACTGTGATCCCGATCTCTCTGTCTGTCTCTTTCTATCTTTGTTTCTATCTATCTAAATACCTATTTCATCCTCTCGACTTCTCTTCCTATTTTTTCTCTCTCCCTCTGTTTCTCTTTCTCTCTCTCTTTCTGTTGGTGAGGTTCTTTTGGCTCAAATTCCTAGATAACTGCGCCTCTCTTTGCTGTCTGGCACGCACTAACGCACACACCTCCTGATTCACACACACACACACACACACGCACGGACGCATGCACGGACACACACAATCCATCCATCTCCTTGACCCATCCCCTCTCTCTCTCTCTCTCTCTCTCTGACTCTCTCTCTCTCCCTCCCTCTGTTTCTGACTATCTCTCCCTGTGTGTGTCTCTCTCTCTTCCCCTCTCTCTCAGACTCTCTCTCTCCCTCTCTCTCCCTCTCTCTCCCTCAGTTTATGGACACAGAAACAAGAGGAGTGTTCGAGGAGCTTGTTGTAGAGTTGCATCCCTATCTCAAATGAACAGACATTTCAGTAGACTGGATTTTTACTCGCCTCTCCATTTGTCTCTTATCTCACACACATGCTCAAGTCACATGTTCCTCCCCCTCCTACCTCCCTCTCTCTTTTTCTCCTTCTCTCTGTCTCTCTTTATCTTTCCCTCTGACAGTCAGTGCCTGCCTTTAACTCTTCCCTGTTAGTGTGTCTTTGTGAAAAATGTGTATGTGTATATTTGTGACGGTTTTCCTCCAAGAGGCCAAATCTTTTCTAGCACTACCCTCTCTTGTATATCCTCACCCCATACCTTTAGTTTATTGCTGGATGTGTTTACCAACTGAGTTCCTACCAGGTCTTAAAGACTAGGCACTCAATAGTGTAGAGCAGTCAGGAATTCGTCCATTAACTCTAGGGTCATCCCGACTCATTAGCAATGGTGTAAAATACTTAAGTAAAAATACTTTAATGTACTACTTAAGTAGTTTATGGGAGTATCTGTACTTTTCTATTTATATTTTGGGAAACTTTTACTTCACTACATTCCTAAAGAAAATAACATACTTTTTACTCCCTACATTTTCCCTGACAGCCAAAAGTACTCATTACATTTTGAATGCTTAACAGGACATGAAAATGGTCCAATTCACTCACTTATCAAGAGAACATTCCTGGTCATCCCTACTGCCTCTGATCTGGAGGACTTACTAAACACAAATGCATCTTTTGTAAAATATGTCTGAGTATTGGCGTGTGCCCCTGGCTATACGTACTTTTTAAAAACAAGAAAATGGTGCCATCTGCTTTGCTTAAAATATAAATGATTTGAAATGATTTATACATTTACTTTTGATACTTAGAACCAAATAGTTTTTGACATTTACTCAAGTAGTACTTCAAGTAAAACTTCCACTTGTACTTGACTAACTTTCTATTAAGGTATCTATACTTTTGCTCAAGTATGGCAATTGGGTACTTTTTCCACCACTGCTCATTAGGATGTGCCAAATGGACACACTAACAGAATACACACCCACGGACACACAGTCTGACCACAGCCAAGGGGCAAAGACACTTCCAGTGAACTGACCCCCATTCCCTTTGGCCTTTTCCCTCTCACTGTCAGACAGTTTGCATACTTCAACCACGCCCTCCCAGTACGTGTTAAGTCAGTCAGGAATGGAGAGCAGTCCATCCTCCCTGTCCCAGTGTCCCTTCTTTGAATGCACAGACAAGCATGGAGGACTGAATGACTTCAGGGATTTCAGAATCTCAGAAAATATCAGGGTAAGATTGGACACAACAGCACTTTGATGATGAAGTACAGAGCTGAGCAGCTGCATTCTAGATCAAAAACCAGACACAGAACAGAACCTTGAGTTAGAATCAGAGAGTTCTATTATGGAGCCTTGATTGAATATAATTGTATATTTTACTCATGAGATTCATTATACAAATCATTCAGCTGCAGACAGTAGATACAACAGAGAGTAGCTCCTCAACATCTGTGGTGATGATGATGCTCAGGCAAGATAGTAATGATGAGTAGATCAGTTCTCTCAATAGGCCCCCCCAAAAAATCAGTACTGGAGATGATTTTTGGCCTGCACAAGAACGCCCTCTTCACCAGTATTCAGAGCCTCTGCCAGAAATGAACGAAGACTGCCCTCTAGTGGTGCTCATATTTGCTGTCTTCATCACAGAAATGTGATAATAACCAATAGCACTCCTAAACTACATTTTCAGCCCTACATAAAAAACTAAATAGGCTACTCTTCCAGATATTAGGCTAGGGGATATATTATGCTATGGTCTATAGACTACAAATGTGTGGTATGTTTCGAGCCAGTCTGCTTTGGGTTACATAATAAATCCAATCAAATCAAATGTTATTTGTCACATACACATGGTTAGCAGATGTTAATGCGAGTGGAGCGAAATGCTTGTGCTTCTAGTTCCGACCATGCAGTAATATCTAACAAGTAATCTAACAATTTCACAACAACTACCTTATACAAACAAGTGCAAAGGAATGAATAAGAATATGTACATAATACGCCATTGTTTTATGGAGCATAGACAATCATGCCAGGTATGCTGTTCTTTTTTCCAAAACAAAATGCATCTTCCATAAAAACATGTTTAGGTGCTGTCTGCCTCTCTCCTAGTGCTCATGGTGTTCTTTAGCCTGGCATGTTATATCAGAGCAAATGTGCTATTGCAATTTGGAGAACTTTTAAGAATAGATTAATTTGTACAGTAAAAAAAAGCCAAGGTATTTACAAACTTACTATAGATCCATCTCTGGTGCAGTAAGTGGGCGTGGTGTATCCTGTTTGTGCGTGATTACGTTTCAGCGCGGTGACGCAAGACTAGTTGTTTTGGAGGAAGTTAGAAAAATAAATCAGTCGCGAAAAGAAACAAGGGCAAAAGACAAGACAACAAAATCTGAACAAAAATTATATAGCTAGATATATGTATTTACACTAATGTGAAGGGAATCTGAAAATACTCATCGGGGACGCTGAATATCAAAGAGCGATAAGCATCGCAAGCTACATAAACCAACTCGATACATTAACATTTTAACTGGGTAATCTAGCTAACGCATTAACGTTGACTAGCTATCTATTTCGCTCGTGACAGTTATTCAAATTCAACAAGAGGCTCACCTGAGTCGATACAGCGGTCTGGTGTGTTGGAAGTTTAAGGTAAGCTCTAAGATGTAATTAACTAGCTAGTGACTGCGACATAATATAACATTATTTCATACGGAAAGCTTTTGTTCATGGTCTAACGTTACCGGGGGAATACAAGAAATGGGCGACCGTCACAGTGGGGCGGCCTCTTGCAGACGAATTGAGCAATAGGTTGGAAACGGTGTAGCCGTGGGCCTACTGTCCTGTCACCTCCGACGGAGTGAACATTGCGTTCTAATGTGGACATGACTGAAAATATTTTCTGTTGTCCATTAACCACTTGAAATGGAGTTTGAACAACAACGACGCCGCAAATGGAAGGTTCAGGACATTCCAAATAGCTAAGCTTCCATGTTTCAAAACAACATTTTATGGAACATTGCATATCATTTCTTTGTACAAAAGATTGATTCATGCTTTGTTTGTTAGATATGTCACACGTAGGATCCCGGTGAGTCGATTGTAAAACAAACGTCTTGTCGGCCCTGAGCTTGTGGAAATCTTTCTCCCATGTGATCCGACTTCTATAATGCAGTGTCATGGGTTGCAGATTAGGCGAGGACTGGGGTTGTTACAATAAAAACAAATAACTTTACAGTAGGATTCCTATAAATACAATTATACTAGTTTATATTATGACAACTATTCATTTGTATTTTGGTTATATTCAGTTGGAGTGTTGGTTATAGTTCCACTACAACCTAGGCATGATACTGTGCTTTCCAGCTAGACATTTTGTCAGCATAGAGATGACTCGGCACCCTTTCCCCTCGTTAGAGCATCAGTGTGTCACACTCACAGTATCTCCAGCTGCGGGAGTCACACTAGCAGGGACTCAGGTGCAGCTGTCAACCTGGTAGCATTGAGGGTGTTAAGTATGTGACATGTTTGGAAATGAGTTAATCTCATCAGGGTTATTTATGCACAACACATCTAGCCTATATTTAGACTTTGTTTGTGTCTGAATGTGCCACTGTATCTGTGGGTGTATGTGCATGCAAATCATTGAAGTGACTGGTCCCAGCTGTCTCTCCACCTCTCCCTCCCTGTGCAGTGTTTAGAATCCAACATCATGGACAGAGGGAGGGCAGAGGGCATCAGACCATAACCAAAGAACACTGTTTGGGATTTGCTGGAGTCATCATGTTATGCATGATGTCATGCTACTCCCACAAGAGAACAATGCATACTATATTAATGACCGTGAAATATAACCATGATTCACTGCCTAGTCTAGCACAGTCAGACGATCAACCCAGTATTTTAGTAATCCATTCTTCACGTTATGGAGAACCTCTATACATACTGGAACTCAAGGCTACCTGACCCCTAGCCTCTCTGAGTTGGAGGTTAATGGTCAGTAGTCTTCTCTGGTAGTCATGTACGAGACTGTGGTGTTGGCATGCCCAGTGGGCCATCCTGAAGGGCTGTTCTCCACGCTCCAGAGTCAATACACTGGCCCTGTTCGAATGCTTTAAAAGTTTGCTCTTTATTCCTTGTTTCCTTTGGGTAAACACAGGTCATAAGTGTTGGATAGCCAATGAGTTCTTCAAAGAAGTGAAAAAGCGAGGATTTTCATCAAAGTATTCAAAAATGGCCCCTACCTCACCACACTTCACTAGTTAATGGAGAGCAGAGCAGGAGGACTGAAGGGGTTCTTGTACTTAGAGGAGAACTAGAGTGTTTGCCAACTCTGGTGTCTGTGCAGTGCCGTAAGTTAAGACTATTTGTAAATATAGCCGTCATTATCATATCAATGTTGGATTTATGAGTATGGCTAAACAATCTTTAAAAGTCTCACAGGTGGAGCAGTTGTCTGTAGTTAGATGTCTGCTGGCGGTCGCCTATGGGTTGTATTATGAGTACAGATCCAGAGGCCTAGTTAGTAGTTTATCAATAGAAACACAGGGCTTGTTAATGCAACCGCTGTGTCAGATTTCAAAAAAGCTTTACGGCGAAAGAAAATTTTGCAATAATCTGAGTACAGTGCTCAGATATCAAAACAAGCCATACAGATACCCGCCATTTTGGAGTCAACAGAAATGACAAAAATTACATTATAAATATTCACTTACCTTTGATGATCTTCATCAGAATGCACTCCCAGGAATCCCAGTTCCACAATAAATGTTTGTTTTGTTCGATAAAGTCCATAATTTATGTCCAAATACCACCTTTTTGTTCGCGCGTTTAGTCCACTACTCCAAATGCAGGAAGCGCTCGCAAAATGTCACGACGAAAAGTAAAAAAAAAAAAAAAAGAGTTATATTTACGTTCGTAGAAACATGTCAAACAATGTATAGCATCAATCTTTAGGATGTTTTTATCATAAATCTTCAGTAATATTCCAACCGGACAATTCCAATGTCTTCAAAAAAGAAAAGGAACACAGCTAACTCACGTGAGGTGCGCCACTGAGCTCATGTCATTTTCTCAGTCATCTGACTCCATATGCTCTTATTCTCTCCCTATTCACAGTAGAAGCATGAAACAACATTCTAAAGACTGTTGACATCTAGTGGAAACCTTAGGAAGTGCAAAATGAACCCTAAGTCACTGTATAGGCAATCACTTGAAAAACAACAAACCTCAGATTTTCACACTTCCTGGTTGGATTTTTCTCAGGTTTTTGCCTGCCATATGAGTTCTGTTATACTCACAGACATCATTCAAACAGTTTTAGAAACTTCAGAGTGTTTTCTATCCATAATATGCATATCCTACCTTCTGAGCCTGAGTAGCAGTCAGTTTACTACGGGCACGCCTTTCATCCGGACGTCAAAATACTGCCCCCTACCCTAGAGAAGTTCATGGCTATGGCTTGTTCACAGACCGAGACTAAGAGTGGGTCACAGGGCCTGGACACGAAGGGTCACTTACCCTGTTTTTAGGCTCTGACCCCACAGAGCCACAGCTGGGACAACAGAGAGAGAGAGAGAGAGAGAGAAAGACAGTGACCACTGTCCAGGGGGTTGTGTAAGTGTTGTTATTTTGGAACCTTTTTTACAAGTATCAGCTCTGAAAATGGAGAGAAGTGTCAGGCTTTGGCCAGATGGGACATCCCTGTGTTTCACTTAATTAAGGGTGAGTGGAGTGCGGGCTGTGGATGGTAGGCTTGGGCGGTATACCGGGGTATTTGGAAATAGCCGTTTAGAAGGCCAGCATCTTGGAATCACCTCTTCACTGTTACATTAACATTTACGTCATTTAGCAGACGCTCTTATCCAGAGCGACTTACAAATTGGTGCATTCACCTTATGATATCCAGTGGAACAACCACTTTACAATACTACATCTATATCTTTTTTGGGGGGGGGGTTAGAAGGATTACTATATCCTATTCCAGGTATTCCTTAAAGAGGTGGGGTTTCAGGTGTCTACGGAAGGTGGTGATTGACTCCGCTGTCCTGGCGTCGTGAGGGAGCTTGTTCCACCATTGGGGTGCCAGAGCAGCGAACAGTTTTGACTGGGCTGAGCGGGAACTGTGCTTCCGCAGCGGTAGGGGGGCCAGCAGGCCAGAGGTGGATGAACGCAGTGCCCTTGTTTGGGTGTAGGGCCTGATCAGAGCCTGAAGGTACGGAGGTGCCGTTCCCCTCACAGCTCCGTAGGCAAGCACCATGGTCTTGTAGCAGATGCGAGCTTCAACTGGAAGCCAGTGGAGACTGGTATTTTGCGGGTACTATTTAATGAAGCTGCCAGTTGAGGCGTCTGTTTTGCAAATTAGGCACTCTAATGCACTTGTCCTCTTACTCAGTTGTGCACCGGGACCTCCCACTCCTCTTTCTATTCTGGTTAGAGCCAGTTTGCGCTGTTCTGTGAAGGGAGTAGTACACAGCGTTGTACGAGATCTTCAGTTTCTTGGCAATTTCTCGCATGGAATAGCCTTCATTTCTCAGAACAAGAATAGACTAACGAGTTTCAGAAGAAAGTTATTTTGTTTCTGGCCATTTTGAGCCTGTAATGCTGATGCTACAGATACTCAACTAGTCTAAAGAAGGCCAGTTTTATTGCTTCTTTAATCAGAACAAGAGTTTTCAGCTGTGCTAACATAATTGCAAAAGGGTTTTCTAATGATCAATTAGCTAATCCAAATTTATCATTTTAAAAGGCTAACACAACATGCCATTGGAACATAGGAGTGATGGTTGCTGATAATGGGCCTCTGTACGCCTATGTAGATATTCCATAAAAAAATCTGCCGTTTCCAGCTACAATAGTCATTTACAACATTAACAATGTCTACATCCTCTTTCTGATCAATTTGATATTTTAATGGACAAAAAAATTTGCTTTTCTTTCAAAAACAAGGACATTTCTAAGTGACCCCAAACTTTGGAACAGTAGTGTACATATACAGTACCAGTCAAAAGTTTGGACACCTACTCATTACTGGGTTTTTATTTATTTTTAATATTTTCTACAGCTTGGCATTCTCTCAAACAGCTTCATGAGGTAGTCAACTGGAATGCATTTCAATTAACAGGTGTGTCTTAAGTTATTTTGTGACACTTCTTTCCTTAATGCGTATGAGCCTATCAGTTGTGCTGTGACAAGTTAGGGGTGGTAAACAGAAAATAGCCCTATTTGGTTAAAGACAAAGTTCATAATATGGCAAGAACAGCTCAAATAAGCAAGAAATGACAGTCCATCATTACTTTAAGACATGGAGGTCAGTCAATCTGGTAAATTGCGAGATGCAGAGTAGGTGAACGGATGATCTCCGCATGTGTGGTTCCCACCGTGAAGCATGGAGGAGGAGGTGTGATAGTGTGGGGGTACTTTGCTGGTGACACTGTCTATGATTTATTTAGAATTCAAGGCACACTTAACCAGCATGGCTACCACAGCATTCTGCAGCGATACACCATCCCATACCATCTGTTTTTCAACAGGACAATGACCCAACACCTCCAAGCTGTGTAAGGGCTATTTGACCAAGAAGGAGAGTGATGGAGTGCTGCATCAGAAAACCTGGCCTCCACAATCACCTGACCTCAACCCAATTGAGATGGTTTGGGATTAGTTGGACCGCAGAGTGAAGGAAAAACATCCAACAAGTGCTCAGCATATGTGGGAACTCCTTCAAAACTGTTGGAAATGCATTCCTCATGAAGCTGGTTGAGAGAATGGCAAGAGTGTGCAAAGCTGTCCTCAAGGCAAAGGCTGGCTACTTTGAAGAATCTCAAATAATAAATATATTTGACGTAAATGTAAATTTATTTTGATTTGTTTAACACATTTTTGGTTACTACATGATTCCATATGTGTTATTTCATTGTTTTGATGTCTAAACTATTATGTAGAAAATAGTAAAAATAAAGAAAAATCCTTGAATGAGTAGGTGGGTCCAAACTTTTGACTGGTACTGTATTCAGTCAATTAAAAAGCTATTGCCATTTTAATATTAATTTATCGGAACTGTCAACTTATATTACACTACTAGTCAAAAGTTTTAGAACACCAACTCATTCAATGATTTTTTTTTATTTTGACTGTTTTCTACATTGTAGAATAATAGTGAATACATCAACTATGAAATAACACATGGAATCATGTCGTAAACAAAAAAGGTGTTAAACAAATCAAAATATAGCCACCTTTTGCCATGATAACAGCTTTGCACATTCTTGGCATTCTCTTAACCAGATTCATGAGGCAGTCACTTGGAATGCTTTTCACTTAACAGATGTGCCTTCTTAAAAGTTCATTTGTGTAATTTATTTCCTTAATCCATTTGAGCCAATCAATTGTGTTGTGCCAAGGTAGCCCTATTTGGTAAAAGAACAGCTAAAATATGCAAAGAGAAACGACAGTGCATCATTGCTTTAAGACATGAAGGTTAGTCAATGTGGAAAAGTTCATGAACTTTGAAAGTTTCTTCAAGTGCAGTTGCAAAAACCATCAAGTGCTATGATAAAACTGGCTCTCATGAGGACCGCCACAGGAATGGAAGACCCAGAGTTACTTCTGCTGCAAAGGACCAATTCATTAGAGTTATCAGCCTCAGAAATTGCAGCCCAAATAAATGCTTCACAGAGTTAAAGTAACACATATCTCAACATCAGAAGAGACTGTGAATCAGGCCTCCATGGAGGCGCTCTCTGTGATTTATTTAGAATTCAAGGCACACTTAACCAGCATGGCCCCCACAGCATTCTGCAGCGATACGCCATCCCGTCTGGTTTGGGCTTAGTGGGATTATCATTTGTTTTTCAACACAACAATGACCCAACACACCTCCAGGCTGTGTAAGGGCTATTTGACCAAGAAGGAGAGTGATGAAGTGCTGCATTAGATGATCTGGCCTCCACAATCACCCGACCTCAACTCAATTGAGATGGTTTGGGATGAGTCGGACCGCAGAGTGAAGGAAAAGCAGCCAACAAGTGCTCAGCATATGTGGGAACTCCATCAAGACTGTTGGAAAAGCATTCCAGGTGACGCTGGTTGAGAGAATGCCAAGAGTGCAAAGCTGTCATCAAAGGGTGGCTTTTTGAAGAATCTCAAATATTAAATATATTTTGATTTAACACTTTTTTGGTTACTACATGATTCCATGTGTTATTGTATAGTTTCTACAGTGTAGAACATAGTAAAAATAGAGAAACCCTTGATTGAGTAGGTGTTCTAAAACTTTTTGACTGGTAGTGTATGTCGTGGAACACCATCTTCAAAAAGACAGCAACCTCAGCAGTGGCACTTGCTTGTAGAAGACTATGACTGTGCTGTGGCATAGCCTTGTTTTGTTAATTTAGCAGGCAAGATGCTCTTTTTTCCCCGAGCCCTTATCACAGTCAAGTCAGCTATTTTATAGTAAAAAAATATATGATGTAATATAACAGAATTAAATTGACCAGAATATTTTTCCTAATAAAAAAAGTTTCCAGTGCGAAGTGATGTGTTTCTTGTGCCTGGAACAGTTATTCTCTGTGATCATTTAAAACGGGTCTCAATTTAGCGAGTTGAAAGACAATTTTTTTTCAGTGTTACAAACCAAAATTTGTCTTTTCAATATACAGATATTCGATTTAGTTTATTCTGCCTGTTCTTTGGAATTTTCAAAATGGATGAACAATTCCACATTGAACACTGCATGGGGATGAATTATTGCCAGGACATCTGCTTGGTGAGTAGGCCCAGGCTTAATGATTCTGATGAAAATATGCTCTGTCTTTATCAAACTAATGTTTTTGCATATTTTCAATGTGGAACCGGTCTATGTTTAGGGGGGTTGTAGCCTAGGCTAACCAATTCTAGATGGCACTAGCAGTTTGCAAAGTAGCTTAAGCGGAAAATCGATGGGATGCAATTATTCAAAAATTGCAGCTTGTAGCTGGAACACATTTTCTACTTCAATGAACCAGTCCATTTTGAATTTGTGATGAAACTGTTTTTTTGGCAAGGAATGTAGCTCTTGTATCCCATCAGTTAAATATGTTTTTATAGGCATTTATTTCTGTTGGCCTAACGGGAGCTTGTGTGCGCACTCAGCACACGTGAATGAATGAGACACAGAGGGGAAAGAGAATTTAGGTGGAAGAACGGTGTGATGTTTGACTTGCTTTATTTTTTGTTGTGCCCCGCCAATGCACATGTACAAATGGAATACTAGAGTCAAAGCAAATTAATGATGTGAAGACAATTTCACTTGCCTGTTTGGGCAGCCATAAATCACATTCCACCAAATAGTTTTACAGTATTGGATAAAATAAATCTCTGGTTGAAGATCGAGATTTGACATCCGTTCAAGTACTTGATTACTCATGCCCATCCTTACTTGCAAATAGTTTGTCAGAGACTGTATGAAATGTTCACATTGTCCTCGTTAGCATTTAGCTAGAGTTCTCTATGAGATTGTATATGTATTTGTTAGCATTGTTAACCTTCGGATTTGAGGCTGTGTGGGTCTGAAAGTAGTGCCCCTTGTGTCCAGTGCCAGTATTACCGAATATCCTGGTATGGCACAAGGTTGGTATGACAATCTGGATACCGCCCAAGCCTAATGGATAGTACATGCAGGGGAATGTTGGGGATTGTGTAGTGGTAGCCTAAACAGTCATGTCTTTCCTCCTTGCTAACTGGCTAGTTACTCTCTTTGTTTAGACGGACATATATCTTGATGGTAATAGGCCAGACAAAGGCTGTTGTACTCATTAATCTGACTGTTGGCCTGGCTGTTACATTGTTGTTTCCCATGATAAACACAAGATGGATTTGAATGGGTCACTCTCATCATTGTTTCAGTATAACATTGGGGGGCTTTTCTCTTATTCATTATCTCAGTCAGTGCCAGATAGGACTGGACTGGGTTATTTCCCATCACACTGCACAAGGTGTGTGTGCCTTTGTGAGAGATCTCACGTAGATTGCTCCATTGAGAGAATGTGCCCTCAAAGTTAGGATGTTTGCCATTAGTATTGAAGCATAATCACTTATTAAAATTGCAGTTTGGGAACGGCCACCCTGGAAGTGATTGGGAAAGAGTAGAGTTTTGTGGTTGGGTCGTTCTCTCGCCTCTGACGGGAAACATGATCTAGTCCTCAGACTCACTGTGTGTGTGTAAGAGAGAGATATATTAGGGAACACATGACTGGAATGAATAGAGTTCAAGTCTGATTGGCCCAGTGGAATAGCACTGACTCTACACACAGTGCTAAATCACACACATTATAGCATTTTCTGACGCTCATTGTGCGGAGCTATGGATTTCAACCCCAGCGATCAGTTTGAAACTATTTGAAAAATATAAAATGTCTAGAGAAATCAGGTCAATATACTTGCAAGAACTACTTTTTCCAGGTATGTGCATGTTTTTGTGTTTATGTAGGGCAGGGGTGTCAAACAAATTTTGCCCCAGGGCCCATGCTGAACATGTGTTATTTCCTCACCGTCAAAGTGTGCAAATAATGATCCACTATCCATAATTTTGGGAATTTCAGATGCTCCCTTACTGTCTAGCTTTAGTTTTGATGATTGTTAGCGAGTTGGACACATTGAAGATACATTATAATGTCTACACAGTTTCGATTTGGTTTTAGTCATTTGGAAGAAAAAATTATACAAAAAAATATATATAATTTTTTAACTTAAGACATCATGGCGGGCCTTATTAAATCATCTCGTGTGCGTGCGTGCGTGCATAGTCCAAGTCCTGGGTTGCATCCAAATAATCAACTTTCTCCCAAAGTATGGATTTGAAAGGAAATGACTGGTAAATGGAAAATCCCTCTTGGCCTACATCAATACAATGCTTTTAAATGTGTAGGGAGTAGTGAACGAGTGCACACTTCAGGAGGAAGGAGAGATTATTGAGACGCAACCCTGATTTTGTGTGTGTGGTCTCTCCTCAGACGCGACAGAATGACGTCCAGGAAGAAAGTGCTCCTGAAAGTCATCATCCTTGGGGATTCTGGGTTAGTCACCAAATATTTGTGTTCTCTTCCTGTTTGACCAGTGTTTTGTTTTCCACTTTGATAATAGACTGCTGTTTGGGTATTCCAGATTCATTAGAAACTGCACTCTAATACAGTCTTCCTGTACAATCAGACTGCTGTTTGGTTGTGCCACACATCTACAGGTAACTGCCAAAATAAAGGAAACACTAGAGTAAGTGAGGGGTACAAAGTATATTGAAAGCAGGTACTTCCACACAGGTGTGGTTCCTGAGTTAATTAAGCAATTGAAACATCCTGTCATGCTTACGGTCATGTATACAAATCCCAGTTGCCCATTATTTTGGCTACCATGGCTAGAATTAGAGAGCTCGGTGACTTTGAAAGAGGGGTCTCAAAGGAGCATAGGGGGTTTAAAGGGTGTGTGTATGTCTGTCACCAGATCTCAACCCAATTGAACACTTATGGGACATTCTGGAGCGGCACCTGAGACCTAATTTTCCACCACCATCAACAAAACACAAAAGTATGGAATTTATTGTGGAAGAATGGTGTCGCATCCCTCCAATTGAGTTCCAGACACTTGTAGAATATATGCCAAGGCACTTTGACGCTGTTCTGGCGGCTCGGCTCAAATACATGAATAATTATCTTTAACACCTTTCCCCTGCTTGTTGTCCACCTCTCTTTCTCTCCGTTCATATCTCTCTCCTTCTCAGAGTTGGGAAGACCTCCCTGATGAACCAGTATGTGAATAGGAAGTTCAGTAACCAGTACAAAGCCACAATAGGAGCTGACTTCCTGACCAAGGAGGTGATGGTGGACGATCGGCTCGTCACAATGCAGGTACAGAAATGTGGCTACAGCACCACCATCACAGCCACAATATCCAATAATAAAGATGGCGCCGACAGACATGGCCGCCTTGGTTCAGGCTCCTAAGCTACTTTGCAGTATTTTATTTTTATAATATTCTTTCTCACGTTATTAGCCCAAAACGTTCTTTGCATTATTACATACACCCGGAAAGAACTTTTGGTTATCAGAGAGGAGGTAACTCACCAGCATTTCGACTTTCCTGAATTGGATCCTTTGTTCGTACCGTCCAAGGCGTTTTAACTTATCCCAGAGGCAGCTCCAAGACGCCGCCGGCGCAGAAGAGGTATTCGGAGTGGACTTTTAGTCCGACTCAGGTGTGCACACCATCCAACGCTTCCGAGTATATTAGTCGCTAATGTTCAGTCCGTGGAGAAAATAAAGGATCTCCTTCCAGAGAGACATCACGGAATCATGGCTCTCTCCGGATATACTGTCCCCGTCCATACAGCCAGCTGGGTTTTCATGCAGATAGGAATATAGTAGTCCAGGAACAAGGAAGGTGTATGTTTCATGATTAACTACTCATGATGTGATTGTGGTAACGTACAGAACTTAAGTCCTTTTGTTAACCCGACCTGGAATACGTCACAATCAAATGCCGACTGCATTACCTCCATACAGAATTTTCTTTGGTTATCGTCACAGCCGTGTGTATATCTTCAAGTCAATACCACGACAGCTCTCAAGGAACTACACTGGACCTTGTGCAAACTGTAAACAGCATATCCTGAAGCCGCATTTATTAAAGCTGGGGACGTTAATAAAGCAAATCTGAGGAAAACGCTACCGAAGTTATATCAACACATCGAACTGCAGTACTCGCGCTCCAAAAACTCTTGACCATTGTTACTCTCCCTTCCGGGATGGCTACAAGATCCTCCTCCGCCCTCCCTTTGGCAAATCAGAGCACGACTCCATTTTGCTCCTCCCTTCCTATAGGCAGAAACTCAAATAGGAAGTACCCATGCTAAGGTCTATTCAACGCTGGTTTGACCAATCAGAATCCATGCTTCAAGACTGTTTTGATCACGTGGACTGGGACATGTTACAGGTTGTCTATGAGAATAACATTGATGTATACACTGATACAGTGACTGAGTTCATCAGGAAGTGTATAGGGGATGTTGTTCCCATTGTGACGATTAAAACCTATCCAAACCAAAAACCATGGATAGATGGCAGCATTCGTGATAACTGAAAGTGCGAACCACCACATTTAACTACGGCAAGGTGACTGGGAATTTGACCGAATACAAACAGTAAAGTTATGCCCTCCGTAAGGCAAACAGGCAAAACGTCAATACAGAAAGAAAGTGGATTCCCAATTCAACAGCTCAGACACGAGACGTATGTGACAGACCCAAGATTATCACAGATTATGAAGGGGAAAACCAACCACTTCGCAGACACCGATGTAATGCTCGCAAACAAGCTAGCCTTCGCCAGCTTTGAGGATAACACAGTGTCACCGACATGGGCCGCTCCCAAGGACTGTCAGCTCTCGTTCTCCGTGGCTGACGAGAGTAAGACATTTAAGTGTGTTAACCTTTGCAAGGCAGCCGGGCCAGGCGGCATCCTCAGAGCGTGCGCAGACCAGCTGGCTGGAGTGTTTACGAACATATTCAATCTCTCCCCATCTCTGTCTGCTGTCCCTACTTGCTTCAACATGTCCACCATTGTTCCTGTACCCAATAAAGCGAAGGTAACTGAACTAAATGACTACCGCCCCTTACCACTCACTTGTGTCATGAAGTGCTTTAAAAGGCTAGTTAACCTACACAGGATCGGTGTCTCCCCCGTGGACGGTTGAGCTAACGTAGGCTAAGTAACAAACAAAAAATTCCCAGGACATAGACATATCTGATATGGGCAGAAAGATTAACAAGAATTTAAGCTAACTGCACTGTCGAATTTACAGTAACTATTACAGTGAAAGGATACCATGCTATTGTTTGAGGAGCGTGCACAATTATGAACTTGAAAATGTATTAATAAACCAATTAGGCACATTTTGAACAGATATGCAATGGTTCATTGGATAAGTCTAAAACTTTGCACATACACTGCTGCCATCTAGTGGCCAAAATCTAAATTGCGCCTGGGCTGGAATCATAAATTATGGCCTTTCTCTTGCATTTAAAGAGTAGCAAGTGTAGCAAAATGCTTGTAGAACATACAAAAAAATCCTAAGGACTAGAAGCGAAGCAGCCCTCTCTGTTGGCGCCATTTTTCCCTGCATGCAATCCAACAATCGATCCACAGATGATGCATTCGCCGTCGTACTGCACACACTGCCTTACTCCATCTGGACAAGAGGAATACATACAGTTGAAGTCGGAGGTTTACATACACCTTAGCCAAATACATTTAAACTCAGTTTTTCACAATTCCTGACATCTAATCCATGTAAAAATTCCCTGTTTTATGTCAGTTAGAATCACCACTTTATTTTAAGAATGTGAAATGTCAGAATAATATTAGAGAGAATGATATATTTCAGCTTTCATTTCTTTCATCACATTCCCAGTGGGTCAGAAGTTTACATACACTCAATTAGTATTTGATAGCATTGCCTTTAAATTGTTTAACTTGGGTCAAACTTTTCGGGTAACCTTCCCACAATAAGTTGGGTGAATTTTGGCCCATTCCTCGTGACAGAGCTGGTGTAACTGAGTCAGGTTTGTAGGCCTCTTTGCTCGCACATGGTTTTTCAGTTCTGCCCACAAATTTTCTATGGGATTGAGGTCAGGGCTTTGTGATGGCCACTCCAATACCTTGATTTTGTTGTCCTTAAGCCATTTTGCCACAACTTTGGAAGTATGCTTGGGGTCATTGTCCATTTGGAAGACCCATTTGCGACCAAGCTTTAACTTCCTGACTGATGTCTTGAGATGTTGCTTCAATATATCCACATAATTTTCCCCCCTCATGATGCCATCTATTTTGTGAAGTGCACCAGTCCCTCTTGTAGCAAAGCACCCCCACAACATGATGCTGCCACCACCGTGCTTCACGGTTGGGATGGTGTTCTTCAGCTTGCAAGCCTCCCCCTTTTTCCTCCAAACATAATGATGGTCATTATGGTCAAAAAGTTATATTTTTGTTTCATCAGACCAGAGGACAATTCTCTAAAAAGTATGATCTTTGTCTCCATGTGCAGTTGCAAACCGTAGTCTGACTTTTTTATGGTGGTTTTTGAGCAGTGGCTTCTTCCTTGCTGAGCGGCCTTTCAGGTTATGTCGATATAGGACTCATTTGTCTGTGGATATAGATACTTTTGTACCTGTTTCCTCCAGCATCTTCACAAGGTCCTGTTGTTCTGGGATTGATTTGCACTTTTCGCACCAAAGTACGGTCATCTCTAGGAGACAGAACACGTCTCCTTCCTGAGTGGTATGACGGCTGTGTGCTCCCATGGTGTTTATACTTGCGTGCTATTGCTTGTACAGATGAACGTGGTACCTTCAGGCGTTTGGAAATTGCTCCCAAGGATGAACCAGACTTGTGGAGGTCTACCATTTTTTTTTCTGAGGTCTTGACTGATTTCTTTGGATTTTCCCATGATATCACGCAAAGAGGCACTGAGTTTGAAGGTAGGCCTTGAAATACATCCACAGGTACACCTCCAATTGACTCAAATGATGTCAATTAGCCTATCAGAAGCTTCTAAAACCATGACATAATTTTCTGGAATTTTCCATGCTGTTTAAAGGCACAGTCAACTTAGTGTATGTAAACTTCTGACCCACTGGAATTGTGATACAGTGAATTATAAGTGAAATAATCTGTCTGTAAACAATTGTTGGAAAAATTACTTGTCATGCACAAAGTAGATGTCCTAACCGACTTGCCAAAACTATAGTTTGTTAACAAGAAATGTATGGAGTGGTTGAAAAACGAGTTTTAATGACTCCAACCTAAGTGTATGTAAACTTCCGACTTCAACTGAAATTAAATTGGGGTTTCCTCTTAATTTTAGGCTAAGGCAAGGGCTGTTTCCTCTTCTATGCTGCTGCTGCCTCTGCTGCATTGTTCTCAATCCCAATATGCTGCATTGTTCTCAATCCCAATATGCTGGTTAACTTTGCAATTATGCACGTAGCAACATGGGGAAAGGCGCCAATTCTATGGCATACTGAAGATAATATTTCAGAACCGCGGACAGCAACCGTATTCAACGGGAGAAAGTGCATTTGTTCTAAATAATATTCAGTTTATTAGTGTTGCACCATTATTTTTGCATAATCTAACCATATACAATTTCAGTATCACATGGAGTGATGGACTATGCCATCCCCGTGGTCTCCGCAATGGATTAGTCCACTCAGACAGGTGTGAATCAGACAGGTGTCTTGTGCACCATTAGAACAATTCTAAATTGCTACTGCTCGACTAAAGAAATGTCGGTCGACCAACAGCCTATTGACCAAACAATCGACAAGTCGACTAAATGTCAGCCCTAATAAACGGTATATCATTGGAGCACTTTATATTATTTTTTTTATATATACCCTTAATTTTGACAGGGAGTAATGTTGAGACCAAGGTCACTTTTTAAAAATGAGCCCTGTAATTACAAAGATACATCATTTTCAGGCTGAGAAGAGCCTTTGTAGACTGGGGAAGTGATTATGACGTGGCTACACCAGTATTGCCAAACAGGTACACCTACATTTACATTTTAGTCATTTAGCAGATGTTCTTATCCAGAGTGACTTACAGGAGCAATTAGGGTTAAGTGCCTTGCTCAATTGCACGTTGACATATTTTTCACCTAGTCAGCTCGGGGATTTGAACCAGCAACCTTTCGGTTACTGGCCCAACACTCTTACCCTTTAGGTTACATACTAAGGAAATGCAAACAACTTGTCATACCAATGGGTGATCAGCATGATTTGATCAACAGTTAATTATGAAGTACGCTTTTGGTAACACTGATGCAAACTTCAAGTGGCAACCAAACAAGTCTGATTACATGACAGTGTGATTAGTTTAAGATCTTAGTTCAGAAGAAAACATGTTGCCCAACAATAGTTAACCCTCTTTCCTTCTGTCACGGTTTCCCTCCCTCCTTTCTTCCCTTCATCGCTCCCTCCACCTGTCCTCATGGTCAGATCTGGGACACGGCAGGGCAGGAGAGGTTCCAGTCTCTGGGTGTGGCGTTCTACCGCGGGGCAGACTGCTGTGTGCTGGTGTTTGATGTGACTGCTCCTAACACCTTTAAGACTCTAGACAGCTGGAGGGACGAGTTCCTGATCCAGGCCAGCCCCAGAGACCCTGAGAACTTCCCCTTTGTGGTGCTAGGCAACAAGATCGACCTGGAGAACAGACAGGTGGGTGACAGATGACTATAGGCGTTACCACATCTAATGTTACCACCTCTAGTACTACAGCCATTGGCCCTAATGCTAATGTCATCTCCAGTGGAGTTTCCATACATATGATTCAACGTTTCTCAGTAGCAGGGTACGATCTAATGTGTGTTTTTCACCAATATTGGGGTCTCCTCATAGTTCTCATCTGATGTTTGTGATTGTCTTTCCCTCCACACCCAGGTGACGACCAAGCGAGCTCAGGCATGGTGTCAAAGTAAGGACAACATCCCCTACTTTGAGACCAGTGCTAAGGAGGCCATCAACGTAGAGCAGGCCTTCCAGACCATCGCACGCAATGCCCTAAAACAGGTGGGTGGGGCCAGGATCATCATGGCAGCTCACAGGAGGGAATTGGGTTTTTTGGTGAATGAATGACATTTTATTTGTGTCAAATCGCCAGTTGGCAACCCATTCCTTATGGGATTAATTGACACATAAACAAACATTACAATAATTCACTGTGATAATTCAGTGCGCATTGCATGAAGAGTAAAACAATAAATATCAACACAAGTTAAATAAGGTTATCCAAACAATAATTATATCCCTAGAGCAGCACAAATATATAGACAGATACAGAAAAATGAAACAGAAGGCATTTGAACCCAGTCTGGCACAAAGAGAAGATTCAAGTGGGAGACAGGCCTTTGTTTTGTTGACTGTTCTTTCAGAGGACTACTTAAGTAGAAGAGCAAAACTTAGATCCCAGTTTCTCTATCTTCTCATCGTTTCTCCCTCTTTTATTTTTTTTCAGGAGACAGAGGTGGAGCTGTATAATGAATTCCCAGAACCCATCAAGCTGGACAGGAATGACCGAGCAAAGCCTTCAGCAGAGGCCTGCAGCTGCTGAGGCGCAACATGGACTATCTTCTGTCTGGCTTTCAGGAACAACCCCCTTCTCTCTTTCTAAAGGAAAGGACTGCCCCTCTGGTTTCTGCATGCACCCATGTCACATTCCCCTCCCACCAGAATCCCAACGAGTTTCCAGTTATTTACATGTACTGCACATGATGGGTGTATACATACAACTCTAACACACATTCATTCACTCCCACACATACACATCTTGATGAATCCAATGCCGTTAGAGAAGAATTGGTACACCCCTGTAGACTCCACTATTCTTGCCCGTTCCTGAATCCATATCATGAGTGAACCCACAGCCTGGCCCACCCTGTCTGACTGTGTCCCCTCTCTGTCTCTCACATTGGGGGGTCCAGATGGAGCCATGTCCTAGGAGTGCAGTGGAGAACTCTAAAGTGGTGGCTGAAGCTTCTTGACATGAAATTATGATGATGATATCTTTGTCTCATTGTCCTGAGACAACTAATCCTCTGTATTTTCTGTTCTTCATAATTGTTTTGTTTTCATTTGAAGTTCTATATTGCCTATCTTACTGTTGACAAATAATTAGCTGTACTATCATTTTTTGTTCGTATTGGCTGTCGATGTTAAGTCTTAAGCCAATCGGAAGCTTATACTTGTCTTTGCACTGTTGTTTTACTGATATTTGTTATATTTGTTATAAACTCTTATTTGGGCTTGACTGACAACAAGCCATTAACAACACTGCTCAAACCATCCTTCTCTACTACCCCCAGGAAGCCTGTTGATGCTCTAAAAAAAAATGCACAGGTGGCTGACAATGACCTTTTGTTGGGAGTGCGCATTGGTTGGTTTAGTAGCTTATGTTGCAGGGGAAATATTCATAAGTAGGCGATGACAAGAGAAAAGCTGACGATGCAAACACAATGAAAGACATGGAGAAACTGCTACTACTATGTTCTATATGTTCTATATGTCCTTTCCTTTGTCAGCCAATGTGTTTCAACACTAGAATTACAGCTCTTTCCCTCTTTACATCTGTCCACTGTTATGCCTGTATTGTCTCTACTGTATCTTCCTCTCTGCTGGTAGCTCAGGTTGGCAAGAGTTTGTTAGTAAGTGCTTGATATGACTTTTTAACAGATTGTGTACTACTATTGAGTGTGGATATAACAGGAACAGTGGGGAAAAGATGAGATTAAACAATTGGATGTTATTTCTATCAATCACAAAGAAACAGTCCAAGGATTTGCCCTGGTATTACTCCTCTTCTTAACGAAATAATCAGTGCTATGCCAATTCAGTTGTTGAGTATTGGGATTTCAAAAGTAATGATAATAAAAAGTTATTCAATATAAAAAAATGTATGATTGTTTTACTGCCATATGTTTTAAAATGCTGGTGAGTGAGTTGAACAGTAGGGGTGTGTGGATAAAATCACTGAGGAAGCAAAGCCAGTAAAAAATCCATATTACAAACTACTGTAATTGCGTTGTTTGCTTTATAACCCATTTGTTCATATGCCAGCATGGTATACAATAAGGCTGTGACAAAAAGAAAAGTCACACAGTGGTGCAATGAATTAAATTACCCACATTTGTTTTGTCACAAAACCAGAGAGCAACATCTGTCCAGTGAAATCTACAAAGCAAATATTGCATGTAACAAACAGTTATGACCTGCAACATGGTCAAGGAAGTTCATGTTTTAGACAGTTTACTAAACAACTACTGATTTAGACCCACGCAAGTCAGCAAAAAAGACAACAGGAGCACTGCCTCTGCTATTTCAGCACCATTTCAACTTAGATATGATCAAATCAGCAAGGCAATATATAGTTTAATACACTGAAAACAGTTAAAGATACCAAAAACGATTTAGTCCAATCAATGTTACAAAATATCATGTTGCTGTCCATCGGACTGATTTCTCTGTGTGTGTGTGTGCACAAGTAAAACATTTGGACTCACCCTACTTGTAGACTAGTTGAATGTCAATGCCATTCTCTCTTTCACGTTGGCAATACGGTCTATGGCTCTGTCATACAGTACACTTTTAGTTTTTGTTGTCATAGGCTACCTAGCTAAAATGCTTGCTAGCCTAACTTCCTCACATGGGCAACAATGAACCAGCTAAGTTAGCTAGCTAGTTAATGTAAGCCTAAAAGGGATAGGCTACGTCTAGGATACTTATTGAACTTCAATCGTATCAGGCCAGTGGCACAATATATTAATTTATGGTTAGATCAGAATTGCCATCTTAATCATTGGCCTGTACAGAAAATTAAGTCAAAAAGTCCAAATCCCCAGCTTAGGAAAGGGCTGATTTAGCAAGCAACCTACTGCAGGATATCAACACAAGCAGACCAGAAATGAAAATAAAGATTTGCTTAGGATGTGATTTGATTGGTGTGAAGCCAAATCCAAACCTGCCTCCCTTGGGGGCATTTTGCTGCACCAGGACAACCGACAGTTGAGCTCAGCTCAACGCTCATTGGCTAATTATTTTTTTAAATGATACTTGCTGACAATCAAATGCTACAATGTCATACTTTTTTGGTCCAGACAGCATCAGATACATGGGCTACACATTCTGAGACAGAGGGACGCTGTTTCTCTCACTCTGATTATTTCTCCTGGGAGATTCAGCCACTTGCGAATTGACAGAAAATTATGAAAACGCAGAAAGACTAAATAAAAAATATTTTACATTTTTTATTGGTCAAATATTTGGGGAAGCCTGTCTTCCCCTGGCATCCATGAGTACATGCCACTGGAGTTAATGGGATAGATTTATTTAGAATATGTCATCAGCAGGTAGCCTAGTGGTTAGAGCATTGGGCCGGTTGCTGGATTGAATCCTCGAGCTGACAAGGGAAAAATCTGTTGTTCTGCCCCTGAACAAGACAGTTAACCCACTGTTCCCCGGTAGGCCATCATTTTAAATAAGAATTTGTTCTTAACTGGCTTGCCTAGTTAAATAAAGGTTCAATTAAAAAAAAAAAATGGTGTTGTTTTATTTACCTTTATTTAACTAGGCAAGTCAGAACAAATTCTTATTTTCAATGACAGCCTAGGAACAGTGGGTTAACTGCCTTGTTCAGGGACAGAATGAAAGATGTTTACCTTGTCAGCTCAGGGATTCGATCTTGCAACCTTTCAGTTACTAGTCCAACACTAACCACTAGGCTACCTTCCGCCCAATGAAGACTGAATTTATGAAGACTGAATTTAGCCATTTCCATTTTGCTACTCAAATAAAGTTGAATAGGCGAAAGCATGTTTACCTGATAGCATGTTTTAGACACTCTTAAAAGTACTTTTTTAAACCCCTAGTCAACATATAGGCCTACAATCATTTTTTAATGACTACTTTCTTGCCAACTCCCTAATGCTACAAGTTGTATGATTGGAAGTTGGAATCACATATTTTTCTTAAACTATTTTGCTTAATTGTGTGCATTAACTAAGTTTGTAAGGAATGTCTGAGAATTCTTATCTAATAGTATCAGGGCCTCACGTGATGAGGCACAATATGGTCTGACTTGTTAATAGGCTGCCATGCAGGGCATTTGCTGTGTTAGTTTACATGAATTAAACATTTTGTATTGCAGTGGTAGTTCACTTAAAAGGAAAAGCATTGGTCAATTTCGATTGGCCATACTCTACACTGTTGGTTTGCAAGAAGGTATTTTGTCAAATAATTAGCAGTTTTCAAGTATGTTGCTCCTGAAGTGAGCGCCCCCACTTCTATTTGGTGCTACGGTTTTTACATATTGAATACCCCAGTATGAGCTACAATACCCATAAAACCTGGCGGTAAAACCCAGAAATAGTTCCAATTGTTTTTCCATCCTTCATTTTCCCGTACTTCATATAAGGTCTGCGTTTCGTGTAGTCTTACCCTTAACCTTAACCTTTTTCCGTGACGTTTTGATTACCGCGTAAATATCTCCCGGACAAAGTCATTTTTTTTAGCTTGTAATTACCCCCCAAAAAGGAAATGCTAATTACCACTAATGTGGCCATCACACAGAACTATACATCCTGTCGCAAGCTTTGACATCATCACTCAAGGCAGTGTTGCAGGTTGGGAAAAACCTCAACATTTATCCATGCAAACTCTCAGGAACAAGTATTTACATTTTTACATTTAAGTCATTTAGCAGACGCTCTTATCCAGAGCGACTTACAAATTGGTGCATTCACCTTATGATATCCAGTGGAACAACCACTTTACAATAGTGCATCTAAATCTTTTAGGGGGGGGGTTAGAAGGATTACTTTATCCTATCCCAGGTATTCCTTAAAGAGGTGGGGTTTCAGGTGTCTCCGGAAGGTGGTGATTGACTCCGCTGTCCTGGCGTCGTGAGGGAGCTTGTTTCACCATTGGGGTGCCAGAGCAGCGAACAGTTTTGACTGGGCTGAGCGGGAACTGTGCTTCCTCAGAGGTAGGGAGGCCAGCAGGCCAGAGGTGGATGAACGCAGTGCCCTTGTTTGGGTGTAGGGCCTGATCAGAGCCTGAAGGTACGGAGGTGCCGTTCCCCTCACAGCTCCGTAGGCAAGCACCATGGACTTGTAGCGGATGCGAGCTTCAACTGGAAGCCAGTGGAGAGAGCGGAGGAGCGGGGTGACATGAGAGAACTTGGGAAGGTTGAACACCAGACGGGCTGCGGCGTTCTGGATGAGTTGTAGGGGTTTAATGGCACAGGCAGGGAGCCCAGCCAACAGCGAGTTGCAGTAATCCAGACGGGAGATGACAAGTGCCTGGACTAGGACCTGCGTCGCTTCCTGTGTGAGGCAGGGTCGTACTCTGCGAATGTTGTAGAGCATGAACCTACAGGATCGGGTCACCGCCTTGATGTTAGTGGAGAACGACAGGGTGTTGTCCAGGGTCACGCCAAGGTTCTTAGCACTCTGGGAGGAGGACACAAGGGAATTGTCAACCGTAATGGTGAGATCATGGAACGGGCAGTCCTTCCCCGGGAGGAAGAGCAGCTCCGTCTTGCCGAGGTTCAGCTTGAGGTGGTGATCCGTCATCCACACTGATATGTCTGCCAGACATGCAGAGATGCGATTCCCCACATGGTTATCAGAAGGGGGAAAGGAGAAGATTAATTGTGTGTCGTCTGCGTAGCTGTGACCATCGTTATATTTGGAGGAAAAAGGGGGAGGCCTGCAAGCCAAAGAACACCATCCCAACCGTGAAGCACGAGGGTGGCAGCGTCATGTTGTGGGGGTGCTTTGCTGCAGGAGGGACTGGTGCACTTCACAAAATAGATGGCATCATGAGGTAGGAAAAGTATGTGGATATATTGAAGCAACATCTCAAGACATCAGTCAGGAAGTTAAAACTTGGTCACAAATGGGTCTTCCAAATGGACAATGACCCCAAGCATACTTCCAAAGTTGTGGCAAAATGGCTTAAGGATAACAAAGTCAAGGTATTGGAGTGGCCATCACAAAGCCCTGACCCCAACTCATAGAAAATTTGTGGGCAGAACTGAAAAAGTGTGTGCGAGCGAGGAGGCCTACAAACCTGACTCAATTACACCAGGTCTGTCAGGAGGAATGGGCCAAAATTCACCCAACTTATTGTGGGATGCTTGTGGAAGGCTACCCGAAATGTTTGACCCAAGTTTAACAATTTAAAAGCAATGCTACCAAATACTAATTGAGTGTATGTAAACTTCTGACCCACTGGGAATGTGATGAAAGAAATAAAAGCTGAAATAAATCATTCTCTCTTCTATTATTCTGACATTTCACATTCTTAAAATAAAGTGGTGATCCTAACTGACCTAAGACAGGGAATTTTTATTAGGATTAAATGTCAGGAATTGTGAAATACTGAGTTTAAATGTATTTAGCTAAGGTGTATGTAAACTTCCGACTTCAACTGTATATTGGTAGTAGAAAGGAAAAACAGAATCTTTGTTTAAGTATTAAAATTCTCCTTTAGTAATTCAGTTGTAGGCAGAAGTTGGTACAGAGTACAGTATATGATAGCTCTCCCCAGTTTCTGCAAAGTGTCTAAGACATCCTGTAACTCACATAGCCTCCCCAGTCCCACTGGTGTGACTTTCCCTGGCAACACCATTTTAATAAATCTAACCTCCCCTAGACAGCAGCAACCATCTTGACAGCAATTAAAAGCTCAGAAGTGGGTTTGACCGAAACTTGACCTTTCATCACAAGTATAGGGTCATAACAAGGTGAACGAGTCTAAGCATCTTCTGACAGGTGGCTGTTTTCATCAGGCCTGCGGCAGCCTTGTGTTCTCAGAGAACCAGTCGTATTCTCAGAACCTCAGACAGCCACGGTGGGACCCAGACAGGAAGAGTATGAGCGTAGGTGGATTCCGCCTTCTGATAGTGTCTGAAGGGCACAACACTCAAAACAGGTTTTAACACACACACACACACACACAGAGGTCTCCTGGGAGGAGACCTGACAGTTTATCGTAACACAATTTATTAACCCTTTAAAAGGTATGAGGCCTTGGTTTAACCCCTTCAGTTACAGCAAGGTTGGTGTACTTAGAAAGCAGGTTATTTTTCTCGCAGCAGAGCTACCAGCCGGAGGATCTCTTCCCTAAGCTGCTTGGTGCATTTAGGGCAGACAAATCCCTGTCCATATTCCAGTTCCACCTTATCTTTGTCTTCTGATTGTGTTGAAATCATCTCACACCTGAACTGAAGCATTTGTGCCCAGCCCCTGATAAAAACACCGGTGGGCTAGCACTGCCAGCGTTAGCCTACTCCGTTTTCATGATGTCTAGCTGCTAACTCAAATCAAATCAAACTTTATTTGTCACATGCACCGAATACAACAAATGTGGACCTTACTGTGAAGTGCTTACTTACAAGCCCTTAACCAATAATGCAGTTCAAGAAAAGTTAAGAAAATTGTTACCAAATAAACTAAAGTAAAAAATAATAAAAATAAATACAATAAAATAACAATAAAGAGGCTATATACAGGTGTACCGGTACTGAGTCAGTGTCCGGTGGTACAGGTTAGTTGAGGTAGTTTGTACATGTATGTAGGGGTGAAGTGACTATGCATAGATAATAAAAGACAAGTAGCAGCAGTGTACAATACAAATTAAGAGGGGGGTTCACTGTAAATAGTCCGGTGGCCAATTCATTAATTGTTCAGCAGTTGGCTTGGGGGTAGAAGCTGTTAAGGAGCCTTTTGGTCCTAGACTTGGCACTCTGGTACCGCTTGCCGTACGGTAGCAGAGAAAGCAGTCTATGACTTTGGTGACTGGAGTCTCTGACAACTTTATGGGCTTTCCTCTGACACCGCTTATTATATAGGTCAGCCCGACCTGCGCCCCCTTTTCCTCCGCATTTTCTTCACGCAAATGATGGGGATTTGGGCCTGTTCCTGGGAAAGCAGTATATCCTTCTCGTCGGACTCTTTAAAAGGAAAAAGCTTTCTCCAGTTCGCGTTGAGTTGTCGCTGTTCTGATGCCCAGAAGTTATTTTCGGTCATAAGAGACAGTAGCAGCAACATTATGTACAAAATGTGTTACAAAATAAGTTACAAACAACTCAAAAAAACTAACAAAATAGCACAGCCATCCTCTTCGGGGCCATCTTACAGCTACATAACAGCAATCCGGGACACAAACTTGCGGTCCTAACCATAAAGGCTGACCGTGTTGCGGTATCCGTAGCAATTCCAACTTTAGCTATGATTAAAAACGACTTCATGAAAACTATTTCATGAAAAATAACAAGCCGAGTGTAAACAGTACACTGTTCTGTTGCACGCTTTGATGACATCTGTTGCGTGAATCGAGAGAGACGCCAGATGGCATTATAGGGTGAGAGAGACTCCAGACAGCATTATAGGGTGAGAGAGACTCCAGACAGCATTATAGGGTGAGAGAGACTCCAGACAGCATTATAGGGTGAGAGAGACTCCAGACAGCATTATAGGGTGAGAGAGACTCCAGACGATATTATAGGGTGAGAGAGACTCCAGACAGCATTATAGGGTGAGAGAGACTCCAGACAGCATTATAGGGTGAGAGAGACTCCAGACAACATTATAGGGTGAGACTCCAGACAGCATTATAGGGTGAGAGAGACTCCAGACGATATTATAGGGTGAGAGAGACTCCAGACAGCATTATAGGGTGAGAGAGACTCCAGACAACATTATAGGGTGAGACTCCAGACGGCATTATAGGGTGTGTTCGTAAATTCAATCTGGAGTGCCAGAGTGCGTTCTGAGTGTTCATAAATTCCAGTGGTGGAAAAATTCCCAACTATCATACTTTAGTAAAAGTAAATAGAAAATGACTCAAGTAAAAGTAAAAGTCACCCAGTAAAATGATACTTGAGTAAAAGTATAAATGTATTTGGTTTAAAATATACACTGCTCAAAAAAATAAAGGGAACACTTAAACAACACAATGTAACTCCAAGTCAATCACACTTCTGTGAAATCAAACTGTCCACTTAGCAAGCAACACTGATTGACAATAAATTTCACATGCTGTTGTGCAAATGGAATAGACAACAGGTGGAAATTATAGGCAATTAGCAAGACATCCCCAATAAAGGAGTGGTTCTACAGGTGGTGACCACAGACCACTTCTCAGTTCCTATGCTTCCTGGCTGATGTTTTGGTCACTTTTGAATGCTGGCGGTGCTTTTACTCTAGTGGTAGCATGAGACGGAGTCTACAACCCACACAAGTGGCTCAGGTAGTGCAGCTCATCCAGGATGGCACATCAATGCGAGCTGTGGCATGAAGGTTTGCTGTGTCTGTCAGCGTAGCGTCCAGAGCATGGAGGCGCTACCAGGAGACAGAACAGTACATCAGGAGACGTGGAGGAGGCCGTAGGAGGGCAACAAACCAGCAGCAGGACCGCTACCTCCGCCTTTGTGCAAGGAGGAGCACTGCCAGAGCCCTGCAAAATGACCTCCAGCAGGCCAGAAATGTGCATGTGTCTGCTCAAACGGTCAGAAACAGACTCCATGAGGGTGGTATGAGGGCCCGACGTCCACAGGTGGGGGTTGTGCTTACAGCCCAACACCGTGCAGGACGTTTGGCATTTGCCAGAGAACACCAAGATTGGCAAATTCGCCATTGGCGCCCTGTGCTCTTCACAGATGAAAGCAGGTTCACACTGAGCACATGTGACAGACGTGACAGAGTCGGGAGACTCCGTGGAGAACGCTCTGCTGCCTGCAACATCCTCCAGCATGACCGGTTTCGCGGTGGGTCAGTCATGGTGTGGGGTGGCATTTCTTTGGGGGGCCGCACAGCACTCCATGTGCTCGCCAGAGGTAGCCTGACTGCCATTAGGTACTGAGATGAGATCCTCAGACCCCTTGTGAGACCATATGCTGGTGCGGTTGGCCCTGGGTTCCTCCTAATGCAAGACAATGCTAGACCTTGTGTGGCTGGAGTGTGTCAGCAGTTCCTGCAAGAGGAAGGCATTGATGCTATGGACTGGCCCGCCCGTTCCCCAGACCTGAATCCAATTGAGCACATCTGGGACATCATGTCTCGCTCCATCCACCAACGCCACGTTGCACCACAGACTGTCCAGGAGTTGGCGGATGCTTTAGTCCAGGTCTGGGAGGAGATCCCTCAGGAGACCATCCGCCACCTCAACAGGAGCATGCCCAGGCGTTGTAGGGAGGTCATACAGGCACGTGGAGGCCACACACACTACTGAGCCTCATTTTGACTTGTTTTAAGGACATTACATCAAAGTTGGATCAGCCTGTATTGTGGTTTTCCACTTTAATTTTGAGTGTGACTCCAAATCCAGACCTCCATGGGTTGATAAATTGGATTATCATTGATTATTTTTGTGTGATTTTGTTGTCAGCACATTCAACTATGTAAAGAAAAAAGTATTTAATAAGATTATTTCATTCATTCAGATCTAGGATGTGTTATTTTAGTGTTCCCTTTATTTTTTTGAGCAGTATACTTAAGTATCAAAAGTAAAAGTATAAATCATTTCAAATTCCTTATATTAAGCAAACCAAATTGCACCATTTTCTTGTTTTTTTTCATTTACAAAAAGCCATGGGCACACTAATTTACAAACGAACCATGTGTGTTTAGTGAGTCCGCAAGATCAGAGGCAGTAGGGATGACCAGGGATGTTTGGTTGATAAGTGCGTGAATTTGACTATTTTCCTGTCCTGCTAAGCTATCAAAATGTAACGAGTATTTTAAAGGTGTCAAGGAAAATATATGAAGTAAAAAGTACAATATTTTCTTAAGGAATGTAGTGAAGTAAAAGTAAAAGTAGTCAAAAATATAAATAGTAAAGTACAGATACCCCAAAAAACTACTTAAGTAGTAGTTTAAATTATTTTTACTTAAGTATTTTACACCACTGGTAAATTCAGAGCCTTGTCAGATTATCCATTCGTAAATTCAGACCAGTTCGCTCTAAGAGCATTCAGAGCGCATACTGGACGCTCTGGCCGAGGAGTGGTGTAGGGTTGATATGAGCGTTCTGACCTCATAACGGCAGTCATGCATCAAAGCTAACTGGCTAACGTCGCCTAGCTTGCTAGCTTCTTCCAGACACAAATGAGAGAACACCTCACTCTGACCATTTTACTCGCCCTAGCAGAGCTGATTACACAGTTTTCATGTTATACAGGGTGTTGGTGACTATAGCTGTGCTGCTAGCAACAATTTGCTGATGTTTACTGACACCGGCCATAATCGTGTTGAGCAGCACACTCAGCCGAGAGTACTCTGAAGTCGGAGTAGATAGCCAGAGTGAATTTACGAACGCACTCTATATAGACGACAGCGCTGCTGGAAATAAAGTGTCTAGTGATCAACTCACTTTTCCAATCCCTACAGGAGAGAAGAGGAGATGTCACTGTGAGAGAGAGAATTTGTGATGCAGCCCAGTGGGCCAAGGGGGTACTACTTACAAATTCAGTTGGGGATGTACTGCACCAAAACCACCTCCTCCAAGTTTGTCATGTGGGTCCCCATCAGAAGAGATAATACTGGACATACCATTTGACAACAAATTCCCACAGCAGCAAGTAGAACAACTCTGAAAGTGCTACTTTGGACATATGCTACTTTCTTTGGCAGGTGGGTTTCCACAGGGCACACTGCAGCAATGCCAGAAATATCTGGACATTCTCATGAGCTAGACGCCATAGATGTGGGATGGGGTAAAATGACACAATCTGCTTTAAAAGTTGTTAATTCACGGAAATCTCCTTCCATTGTTTGATTTAATTCCAGTCTTCAATCCACCCTGATAATACACCACAGTATTTTATAATGTGTATGTCTGTCACGCCCTGGCCATAGAGAGGCTTTTATTCTCTATTTTGGTTAGGCCAGGGTGTGACTAGGGTGGGCATTCTATGTTCCTTTTTCTATGTTTTGGTATTTCTTTGTTTTGGCCGGGTATGGTTCTCAATCAGGGACAGCTGTCTATCGTTGGCTCTGATTGGGAACCATACTTAGGTAGCCTTTTCCTACAGGGTTGGTGTGGGTAGTTGTTTTCTGTTTGGTTTGTGCACCTGACAGAGCTGTTGCGTTTTGTTCCACTTAGTTTTTTTGTTTCAGTGTTCAAGTTATAATAAACATCATGAACACGTACCACGCTGCACTTTGGTCTACTCCTTCTTCCACAGACGACCGTTACAGAACTACCCACCACCAACGGACCAACCAGCGTGGTAAAAGGGAGTCATGGACCTGGGAGGAGATTCTGGATGGTGCAGGACCGTGGACAAGGCCGGGAGAGTACCGCCGCCCGCTGGAGGAGATAGAGGCAGCGAAGGCGGAACGGCGTTTCTGGGAGGATCGGCTGAGACGGCAGGAGGCTGAGAGGCAGCCCCAAAAAATGTTTGGGGGGGGGGGCACACGGGGATATTGGCAGAGTCAGGCGATAGTCCTGAGCCAACTCCCCGTGCTTACCGGAAGCAGCGTGGTACTGGTCAGGCACCGTGTTATGCGGTGAAGCACACGGTGTCTCCAGTACGCGCTCATAGCCCGATGCGCTATAGGCCAGCCCCCCGCAAGTGCCATGCGAGAGTGGGCATCCAGCCAGGTCGGATTGTGCCAGCTCAACGCGTCTGGTCTCCAGTGCGCCGTTTCGGCTCAGGGTATCCTACGCCGGCTCTGCGTACTGTGTCTCCGTGGCGCTGGGAGGGCTCAGTTCGTCCTATGCCTGCGCTCCGCCCGTGCCGGGCGAAAGTGGGCATTCAGCCTGAAAGAGTGATGTCAAGCCTACGCACCAGATCTCCAGTGCTCCCCCACAGCCCGGTCTATCCCGTGCCTCCTCCACGGACCAGGCCTCCAGTAGGTCTCCCCAGCCTGGGGAGTCATGTGCCTGCTCCCAGAGCCAGGCCTCCTGCATGTCTCCCCAGCCTGGTGAGTCCTGTGCCTGCTCCCAGAGCCAGGCCTCCTGCATGTCTCCTCAGCTTGGTGAATCCTGTGCCTGCGCCCAGAGCCAGGCCTCCCGCAAGTCTCCACAGCCTGGTGAGTCCTGTGCCTGACTCCTGTCCGGAGCTGCCAGTCGCCCTCCAGTCCGGAGCTGCCAGAGTCGGTGCCCAGTCCGGGGTCGGCGGCAAGGGTCCCTGCTCCAGAGGCGCCACCGAAGTGGGCCGTGCCAGAGGTGGAGCGGGGTCTGCGTCACTCACCGGAGCCACCACCATGGAGAAAAGCCCACCCACACCCTCCCCTATAGGTTCAGGTTATGCGACCGGAGTCCGCACCTTTGGGGGGGTACTGTCACGCCCTGGCCATAGAGAGGCTTTTATTCTCTATTTTGGTTAGGCCAGGGTGTGACTAGGGTGGGCATTCTATGTTCCTTTTTCTATGTTTTGGTATTTCTTTGTTTTGGCCGGGTATGGTTCTCAATCAGGGACAGCTGTCTATCGTTGTCTCTGATTGGGAACCATACTTAGGTAGCCTTTTCCCACAGGGTTGGTATGGGTAGTTGTTTTCTGTTTGGTTTGTGCACCTGACAGAGCTGTTGCGTTTTGTTCCACTTAGTTTTTTTGTTTCAGTGTTCAAGTTATAATAAACATCATGAACACGTACCACGCTGCGCTTTGGTCTACTCCTTCTTCCACAGACGACCGTTACAATGTCATAATATAATATGCATGTTCACATTAAACTTATTGAAGAACAATTAAGAAACTGTTTAATCATTTTCACATCGTAGTGCTTATTACTATGTTACATTGTCTAAGTGGATGTAGAAAGTAACATTTTCACATTTCTCACATTCAATAAATAACATTTAAATACTTGTAAAAAAAAAAGTACATTTTCAATTGAGGAAATATTAAGACCCACAGGATCAGAAAAAGATGTACATTTTCAATTGAGGAAACAAACGTATTTACAGTAGTAGTACCCAGACTCTCACCACCTTTTTGTATCACCATCTTTTGTAGCTTCAGAGCACAGCCAGTGGGGTACAGTATACTACTAGGCCTTAAGGGATTAGTTGCTTACCAGTTTCCCTCTCAGGTTCACCATCCCAGCAAAGATTTTCAGGATTTTGTTGAATTTTGGTGTCAGACTGATGGGGATAATTTGTGACAGGATCTTGAACACCTTCAAGTACCTGATTGTGCGCTTGACATGTATCCTGACATTCGCCACTCGTCTCGGGCCAGTCACTCTTTTGCCTGTGAGTTGATCTCCCTTGTTTGTGAATGCAGGAATGTTCAGTTTCACTCCGCACTCATGCAGTAAGGTGCTGTTCTCAAGACCATTCTTTCCATAAGAGTGGTCTCCCAAGGTTGGATCCTTCCACTGGTTCTGAGCATAGGTATGTTGGTTGCCACCAGTGCTATCTTCATCTGGTAATTCTAGTCATTATCATCATTATGAGCTGGAATACAGACACATCACATACGTTAATGTTCAAAGAACTTAAATGATGCAATGTCTCTTTTAGTCTCTCTCTCTCACTCACACACTTTACAATTTCATATTGATTTACATTTTGTTTATTTGTTTTTTTTGTGACACAAGGGGTCTCTTCACAGTCCGCAAGTCCACAACAGAGTCTGGGAAACGAACAGTACTATATAAAGCCATGACTACATGGAACTCTTCCACCTTAGGTAACTCAAGTTAGCAATAAAATCTGATCACAGATAAAACAACTCCTTACGGCAGAACACAGACTGTGAAGAGACACACTCTATATTGTGTTATTGGAATATTGTAAAATGTGCAAATATGGAGAAATGTACATTATGATGTATTATTTTATTTATGATGTATTGTTTTATTCCTGTTTCGACCCCAGGCACCAGCTAATTGGGGATCCTTATAAATACTAATACTAAAGGGCATGCAGACACACATGCATTCAGGAATCTGTAACAACACATCTTGTTTATGCATGAACTATAAAATGTAGCTATAACATTACTACAATTAACTGTTGATCCAGATTCCGCTGGACAGACTATCAAGTTTCTTCCTCTTCTTCATAACGGGTCGGTCGTTCCAGATAGAGGTGTTCCATGGTGGGTTGCTTGTTGAGGAAGTGGAATGAGCTAACAAACAAATTGTTTGGTGGCTTATTCTGATTTAAAGCCTCCAGCCATTGCATCTTGTCGACTTCAGTCACGGGCATCTTGTGAAAAGAAAACCAAAGAGGGCATGAACATTTTGCCTTGGTCTGTGGCTTGTGGTCGAAACATTCCTGTTTTGACCACTCCTGTAGTTTCTTCCAGGAATTGTGGCACCCACGAACAGCACAGGTAGTAAAAAACAAACAGTGTTTCTAGTTAGTAGCGGCTAACTCTGACTCTAGTGAATCAAATCAAATTTTATTGGTCACATACCAGGGGCGTAGCCAGATTCTTTTGGGGAGACAGGCCTAGAAAATTTGCTGGCACACCCCGTCCTGGCTGGATGGTCACTGTAGCCCAGCAAGGGCGGGGCGCTGGTACAGGACGAACTGTGCTGCGCTGGTGAAAGGGGGGGTACCGTGCGTAGAGCGGGCGCAGGATAACCTGGGCCATAGAGACGCACTGGAGACCAGATACGCTGAGCCGGCGCACTTCTTCCTGGCCGACGGCCAACTCTAGCACGGCAATGGTGAGGAGCTTGTACCGAGCGCACCGGGCTGTGCTGTGAGTGCGCATGGGCGACACTGCGCATCACCGCATACCACGGTGCTTGTTCAGTCACTCGCTCCCCACGGTAAGCACTGGGGAGTTGGCTCAGGTCTTAAAACCGCCTTAGCCAATCTACCTGTGTTTTGCCGCTGCCTCTCGGGCCTCCGTTGTTGCCTTGCCTGTCGATCTCGTCGCTGTACCTCCCTCGCTGCTTCCACCTGTTCCCATGGGAGGCGATCCCTTCCGGCCTGGATCTCCTCCCACGTCCAGGATCCTTTGCCATCCAGGATGTCCTCCCATGTCCAGTCCATCGGCCCACACTGCTTGGTCCTTTGGTGGTGGGATCTTCTGTCATGATCGTAAAGAGGAGTAGACCAAGGTGCAGCGTGATAAGTGTTCATCGTTGTATTTATTTTAAATCAGAACACTAAAAACAAAATAATAAACAATGATACCGACCGTAACATCTTGCAGGCTTAACAAGCAGTACAAAAATAAGATCCCACAACTACAGGTGGGGAAAGGCTGCCTAAGTATGATTCCTAATCAGAGACAACGATAGACAGCTTCCTCTGATTAGGAACCATACTCGACTCAAAACAAAGAAATAGACATCATAGAATGCCCACCCCACACCCTGACCTAACCACATAGAGAAACAAACCCTCTCTCTCAGGTCAGGGAGTGACAGAATGTGCCTACAAAACTTACAATAAATCGCATCTTTTGCTTTACTATACTCAATCCAAATGAACTGGTCACACCACCTTGAAGAGAAGCACCGGGATTTGCCATTTATCATACTTGAAGGGAACTTTGCTAGCTTTGGTTGACAGGCTGGTTCATCAACGGCAGAGAAATCTGTCGGTGGACCTACTGCAGGTTCACCCCACCCGCAGCATCAAGAACAAGAGGAGACAGTAGGGTACAGTAGGCAAGCATGCCTGGCTCAACGTGGCATTGGCGGTTGTGATGGCGATTGCGGTTGTTTCTATCCTGGTGCCACCTGTTAATGTCTCATTCTGGAAACTATCGGTAGATTAATCCAAATTATTTTCTGCCACATCCTCCTTTTCCTCCAGATGTCGTTTTTTGAAAAACCTAGCGATTGACATTTGGTTTGCCATTGCTAGAACTACTAAATTACCTTAGCTGGTGAGTCAATTTGAGTAAGCTAGCGTGGTAGAGCTTGCTAGCTTATGCGCTACAAAACTTAGCCACGAGCCAGGTTGTTGAGGTAAACCACGGTATGACATTTTTTTAAATGTAAACAATAGTAGGAAGCCAACTTGATTGTCGCGGACTATTTCTTTGTTACATTATAATCAAATTACCCATAGAAAATAAATATCATATGCATTTATTTGAAAAAATGTAATAAAATAAAGCAATTTATATTGAATCATTTCTGGGACATTTTTGGGGTATGCCGCTGTCACAAACAAACACATGGTTAGCAGATGTTATTGCGAGTGTAGTAAAATGCTTGTGCTTCTAGTTCCGTCAGTGCAGCAATATCTAACATGTAATCTACAATTCCACAACAACTACCTAATACACACAAATCTAAGTAAAGGAATGGAATAAGAATATATACATATAAATATATGGATGAGCAATGACAGAGCAGCTTAGGCAAGATGCAATAGGTGGCATAAAATACAGTATATGCATATGAGATGAGTAATGCAAGATATGTAAGCATTATTCAAGTGACTAGTGATCCATTTATTGAAGTGGCCAATGATTTCAAGTCTGTATGTTGGCAGCAGCCTCTCTGTGTTAGTGATGGCTGTTTAACAGTCTGATGACCTTGAGATAGAAGCTGTTTTTCAGTCTCTCGATCCCAGCTTTGATGCACTTGTACTGACCTCGCCTTCTGGATGGTAGTGGGGTGAACAGGCAGTGGCTCGGGTGGTTGTTGTCCTTGATGATCTTTTTGGCCTTTCTGTGACATCGGGTACTGTAGGTGTCTTAGAGGGCAGGTAGTTTGCCCCAGGTGATGATTTGTGCAGGTGGCACCACCCTCTGGAGAGCCTTGCAGTTGAGGGCGCTGCAGTTGCCGTACCAGGCGGTGATGCAGCCTGACAGCATGCTCTCAATTGTGCATCTGTAAAAGTTAGTGAGCGTTTTTGGTGATAAGCGCCTTCTCACCACACTGTCTGTATGGGTGGACCATTTCAGTTTGTCCATGATGTGTACACCGAGGAACTTAAAACGTTCCTCCTTCACTGCTGTCCCGTCGATGTGGATAGGGGGTGTTCCCTCTGCTGTTTCCTGAAGTCCACAATCATCTACTTTTTTTGTTGACGTTGAGTGATAGGTTGTTTTCCTGACACCACACTCCGAGTGCCCTCAGCTCCTCCCTGTAGGCTGTGTCGTCATTGTTGGTAATTAAGCCTACTACTGTTGTGTCGTCTGCAAACTTGATGATTGAGTTGGAGGCGTATATGGCCACGCAGTCATGGGTGAACAGGGAGTACAGGAGGGGGCTGAGCACGCACCCTTGTGGGGCCCCAGTGTTGAGGATCAGCGAAGTGGAGATGTTGTTTCCTACCTTCACCACCTGGGGGCGGCTCGTTAGGAAGTCCAGGACCCAATTGCACAGGGTGGGGTTGAGCCCCAGGTCCTCTAGCTTAATGATGAGCTTGGAGGGTACTATGGAGTTGAAAGCTGAGGTATAGTCAATGAACAGCATTCAAGTAGCTTAATAGCTAACGTTAGCGAACTTGAAATAAATAAATATACAAGCACACTTATTCACTAACACTTACACTTTAATAGTGTATAAATTGACTCCGTCGAATAATGTACAAAATGTTTAGCAAACACTGGGAAAGTAGATGAAATAAAGATAAGTTTGCAGCTGGCGCTCTGCACTGGGGGAAGTAAAGCGGAAGTCTAATCCAATACTTCTGCTGTTTGGATGTGCCATAGCAATGGATCGTTACATCCCTGAGAGAACAATTAAAAAATCTTTGCTGACTAGACCGGGCACGTGTGTGCGTCCACGTGCATGTTGATTTTGTCCATCCACACCAGACACGATCAGGTCACGCAGGTTGAAAAATCTGTGAACCAAACTGTGAACTAAATATATTAAAATTGGGGACAGGTCGAAACACATGAAACATTGAAGGCCATTTACATGGATAGCTTACTGTTGCTAGCTAATTTGTCCTGGGATATGAACATTGGGTTGTTATTTTGGGTATATACTCCTAAAAACAATAGGAGAGGCGGGACTTGCGCTTCAAGCGTCACAAATAGAACCATGTTCTATTTTAGAGCATGGCTACGTCGATGCGCGCAAGCAGTTTGGATGCAATGATCGAATAACATGTACATTTATTTTGCAATGCTCGTGCACATAACGCGAGTGGTCAGGTCAGCATGTAACGCACCATGGCCGTTAGAAGTGTGTATACCTATATTCTGAAATTGCTAGGGGGAAACTTGATGTGTGTGTGTGTGCGCGTGAGTTATTAGATCATTAGATTGATAAGCAAGACTGCGCCGTAACGCCTGTTTGAACGAATGTATTACATAATTAGATTGATTTACATATTTAAATAAGTATTTAGACCCTTAGCTAGGAGACTCGAAATTGAGCTCAGGTGCATCCTGTTTCCATTGATCATCCTTGGAGTCGATCTGTGGTAAATTCAATTAATTGGACATGATTTGGAAAGGCACACACGTCTATATAAGGTCCCACAGTTGACAGTGCATGTCAGAGAAAAAACCAAGCCATGAGGTCAAAAGAATTGTCTGTAGAACACCAAGACAGGATTGTGTCAAGGCACACATCTGGGGAAGGGTACCAAAACATTTCCGCAGCATTGAAGGTCCCTATGAACACAGTGGCCTCCATCATTCTTAAATGGAAGAAGTTGGCTGCCCTGCCTAGAGCTGGCTGCCTGGCCAAACTGAGCAATCAGGTGAGAAGGGCCTGAGTCAGGGAGGTGACCAAGAACCCGATGGTCACTGACAGAGCTCCAGAGTTCCTCTGTGGAGATTTGAAAACCTTCCAGAAGGACAATCATCTCTGCAGCACTTCACCAATCAGACCTTTATGGTAGAGTGGCCAGAGGGAAGCCACTCCTCAGTAAAAGGCACATGACAGCCCGCTTGGAGTTTGCCAAAAGGCACCTAAGATTCACTGGTCTGTTGAAACCAAGATTGAACTCTTTGGCCTGAACGCCAAGCATCACATCTGGAGGAAACCTGTCACCATCCTACGGTGAAGCATGGGGGTGGCAGCATCATGCTGTGGGGAAGTTTTCAGCAGCAGGGACTGGGAGACTAGTCAGCATCAAGGGAAAGATGAACGGAGCAAAGTACAGAAAGATCCTTGATGAAAACCTGCTCCAGAGGGCTCCGGACCTCAGACTGGGATGAAGGGTCACTTTCCAATAGGACAACGACCTTAAGCACACAGCCAAGACAACACAGAAGTGGCTTCGGGACAAGTCTCTGAATGAATACTTTCCCAATGCACTGTACCGCTAACCCCAACATACCTCACCACCCCTTCCCACTACTTTGGCCTCAACAAATCCTACACCAGCCGTCGGCCTGGGAGGCTGGACCACTTCTCTTAAACACCCCTGTAGTTCTTCTGCACTAAAATCTCTGATACCCAAAATCTTCTCTGTTGCTGTTCCTTTCCATCGTTGCAATACAATTAATTACCATAGGCTCCCTCACCCTTCGTTCACCATCCTCTACTTTCCTCACTGTCTCAGCATATGACATTTTCTGCACTGCTTTCACCCAGGAAATTTCTATCTGTCTCACTCGCACAGGACATTTCTGATCCCCAGCAACATGGCCACCCCTACAATTGAAATGCTCCACTTTTTCCACCGAAACACATTATTTTGTCCCATGCCCTTCTGCACACTTGTCACACCTTGGAATCTCCCTCCTACATACTGCTTCAACATGACCGTGAACTTGGCACCTGAAACACTGTAGTGGGTTTGGAACAAATGCTCTCACAAGATTACTTATATATCCTAGCATGACTTTATCCAGCAAACACTCTACATGAAAACTCAGTAGGACAGACAGGGTCTCCTCAGTATCATGCTCGCCACCGGGTCCGTGTTGCACCAAACGGCGTGCATCACAGACGCCGAGGATCTCCAACTTCAGTTGATCCACCTTAACACTCAACCCCACCCAAGTTATCACTCCTATCAGCGGCGCTCTGCTCCTTAGAGCGAAGAAGGACACCGCTTTCATCCCAAGTCTCAAAACGCGCTGTGCCTTCTCCCTCTGAGTGGCAGACACACACAAAAAATCAACAGAAGTCCACCTCAGGATACTTTGACCGAATTGACAGAACCCAACTCCTTCTTAACCCAGCCTGATACCACAAACGGATCGGGCAAAAGGCATGGATCCACAATCATGCTCCCACTGTGCTAGAGTCATCTCTGGCATTTTCCTGATTATTGGGGTAAGGCTTGGAAGCGTTCACCACACCTGACAACACGAGTTCTTTCTCCTCACTTTTGTCAGGATCAATTTCACGTTCACTATCCGTCGATTGCTCAGGGTCTTCAGGCGCGTAACATGCATTTTTCTCTCCTGTACTTGACCCAAAGGAGAAAGTACTTGGCTTGTATTTCGCAGTCGGTTCGGGCTTGCACCTCGCACACATCTTTGTGCCACGCTTCTGTTAGCCATCCGCCGTCTTTCTCACCCAGTCCTCCGACATGATGATCTCCATCTCATGTGGGACATCAGGAAACTCAGTATCAAGCCGCCCGGTGCTGCCATGTTCCCTTCTCCTCTCAGCACCTCTTCCTCAACACGTCATCCGTTCCTCTTCATCAGACAGCAGCTCGTGTTTTCACAGGCCATTGGCTGCCTTCATCATGAGTGGTATGTATGGAAGTTCTGATTGGTTACAAGTTCAGCAGTTCTGCAAATGTACCTGAGCAGACAATGTTGAAATACTTTTTATGAGAAAATGTGCAAGAATTGAAAGTGCCAACAAATGTTATAGTCATCATAAGAATGCTTTACTCTCAAAAACCACATTTCCATCCACAGTTTCTAAGCGAGTAAAGTCATACCGTATAAAAAAATGGAAACCATAGCCACGGGAAGTAGGGGTGTTGAGGGTGCTGCTGCACCCCTGAAAAATCTGAATAAAAAATAAATAAATATATTTTTGAAAATATATATTTTTTCCACAAAAGAGGTGCACTGGGCCTTTAATAGTCCTGTATTACAGTTTCCCCCAATTGTTTACACACTAAAACTGGTCCATGAGGCACAATGACCCAAACCTGTAACTAATTTAGCAGAACCATGCACCAAATCTGCAATACTACTGGCACATGTTTTGCTTTACACTCAGATTGCAATTCTATAACAAACATTTGGGAAAACACAACACACAATTCTCTACCTTTGGCACAACCTACACAACTAAAATCTATTGTGCAATGAAAAGGAACCCAGTTCAACAAGCTAAGCTCAATTATCGATAGATCATTTTCACTCTTCACATGTGCAAACACTAACTGCGTAAATGTTCACTTTGCAATCAGACCTTTGATATGGATAAAAAGGCTACATGTGAGTACTCCTGTGTTTTGAGAACAATGGAAGCAAACTTGGCTGAGAGAGGTGGAGGTAGAGGTGGAGGTGGAGGTAGAGGTGGATGTGGGGATACAGGTGGAGGTGGTGATATACCAAGAACAAGAAGATTGATCTCTGAAGAAATTTGGGCGACTGTGGTGGACCATGTGGTCAACCAGGGTTTGACCTTGAGAGAGGCTGGGCAGAGAGCGCAGCCCAATCTGAGCCGCTTCACCGTAGCGTCCATCAGCCCGACGTTCCAAAATGAGAATAGGTATTTGGGATCCCGAGTGTCGTAGGGGTGTAAGGCACTGCATCTCAGTGGAAGAGGCGTAACTGCAGTCCCTGGTTTGAATCCAGGCTGCATCACATCCGGACGTTATTGGGAGGCCCATAGGGCGGCGCACAATTGGCCCAGCGTCATTCGGGTTTGGCTGGTGTAGGCCGTCATTGTAAATAACAATTTGTTCTTAACTGACTTGCCTAGTTAAATAAAAAAATGTACTGCAGACATTGGACCTATCTACTACTTTTACTACTTGACAGTAGAACAACGTAAAGCACAGTAAAGACTGTAGATTCCAATACATACTGTAAGGGGAAACAATGTTTCATGTCTTATAGCCTTGGTTTCTCTAATGACTGCCTCCCCTGTTGTCCGGACAACAGATGGCCTGTTGTCCGGACCTCTGGCAGTCTCTATGGGGGTGCCACAGGGTTCAATTCTCGGGCTGACTCTTTTCTCTGTATATATCAATGATGTCGCTCTTGCTGCTGGTGATTCTCTGATCCACCTCTACGCAGACGACACCATTCTGTATACTTCTGGCCCTTCTTTGGACACTGTGTTAACAAACCTCCAGACGAGCTTCAATGCCATACAACACTCCTTCCGTGGCCTCCAACTGCTCTTAAATGCTAGTAAAACTAAATGCATGCTTTTCAACCGATCGCTGCCCACACCCGCCCACCCGACTAGCATCACTACTCTGGACGATTCTGAGTTAGAATATGTGGACAACTACAAATACCTAGGTGTCTGGTTAGACTGTAAACTCTCCTTCCAGACTCATATTAAACATCTCATATCCAAAATTAAATCTAGAATCGGCTTCCTATTTCGCAACAAAGCCTCCTTCACTCATGCTGCCAAACATACCCTCATAAAACTGACTATCCTACCGATCCTTGACTTCGGTGATGTCATTTACAAAATAGCCTCCAACACTCTACTCAGCAAATGATGTAGTCTATCACAGTGCTATCCATTTTGTCACCAAAGCCCCATATAGTACCCACCACTGCGACCTGTATGCTCTCGTTGGCTGGCCCTCGCTTCATAATCGTCGACAAACCCATTGGCTCCAGGTCATCTATAAGTCTTTGTTAGGTAAAGCCCCGCCTTATCTCAGCTCACTGGTCACCATAGCAACACCCACCCGTAGCACACGCTCCAGCAGGTATATTTCACTGGTCATCCCCATAGCCAACTCCTCCTTTGTTCTCAACTGGCCTACCTGGTTAAATAAAGGTGAAATAAAAATGTTAAAATCAAAATATATATTGTATGTATGAAATTGGGAGCTATACTACTTAGTAACATGTTTATCGTGTATACTGTATTACTGTAGTGTTTACTGTACTGTTTGCTATTTTGTTTTTGTCGAACTGAAAGACGACGACCACGTGGTGGTAGAACGCGTCTTTTTCCAGACCAAAAGGAGGCTGCCATTATGCAAATAGCAGTTGAAAATAATGCCATTAGACTGCGGTAAATCCAACAACAAATTATTGAAAAGCCTGCCATCTTCCATAATATCAGAGTGAGCTTATCAACCATAGCCTGCATCCTTAAAACCTCGTATGGATAGGGGGCAGTATTTTCACGTCCGGATGAAAAGCGTGCCCAGAGTAAACTGCCTGCTATTCGGGCCCAGAAGCTAGGATATGCATATTATTAGTAGATGTGGATAGAAAACACTCTGAAGTTTCTAAAACTGTTTGAATGATGTCTGTGAGTATAACAGAACTCATATGGCAGGCGAAAACCTGAGAAAAATCCAACCAGGAAGTGGGAAATCTGAGGCTTGTAGTTTTTCAAGTGATTCCCTATCCAATATAGAGTGTCTGTGGGGTCATATTGCACTTCCTAAGGCTTCCACTAGATGTCAAGTCTTTAGAACGTTTCAGGCTTCTCCTGTGAATGAGGAGAAAATAAGAGCTGATGGAACTAGGTATCAGAAAAAAAGGCACGAGCTCAGTAACGCGCGTGGCCTTGGGAGCGAGCTGAGTTCATCTTCATTCTCAAAGAGAAAGGAATTGTCCATTTGGAATTTTATTGAAGATTTATGATAAAAACATCCTGAAGATTGATTCTATACATCATTTGACATGTTTCTACAAACTGTAGTATAACTTTTTTTACTTTTCGTCTGGACTTAGTAAGCGTGCGCCTTGCGCATTTGGAATAGTGAACCTAATGCGCAAAATGGAGGTATTTGGACATAAAGATGAACTTTATCGAACAAAACGAACATTTACTGTGGAACTGGGATTCCTGGGAGTGCATTCCGATGAAGATCATCAAAGGTAAGTGTATATTTATGACGTTTTTTCTGGCTTCTGTTGACTGCACAACATGGTGGGTATCTGTATAGCTTCTTTTGGTGTCTGAGCGCTGTACTCAGATTATTGCAAAGTGTGCTTTCGCCGTGAAGCTTTTTTGAAATCTGACACAGCGGTTGCATTAAGGAGAAGTGTATCTTTAATTCTGTGCATAACACTTGTATATTTTATCAAAGTTTATGATAAGTATTTCTGTAAATTGATGTGGCTCTCTGCAAAGTCAACAGAGGTTTTGGAGGCAAAACATTACTGAACATAACACGCCAATGTAAACTGAGATTTTTGGATATAAATATGAACTTTATCGAACAAAACATACATGTATTGTGTAACATGAAGTCCCATGAGTCCTATCTGATGAAGATCATCAAAGGTTAGTGATTCATTTTAGCTGTATTTCTGGTTTTTGTGACGCCTCTCCTTGCTTGGAAAATGGCTGTGTGGTTTTTCTTGTCTAGGTGCTGTCCTAACATAATCTAATGCTATGCTTTCGCCGTAAAGCCTTTTTGAAATCGGACACTGTGGTTGGATTAATGTGAATCTTATCTTTAAAATGGTGTATAATACTTGTATGTTTGAGGAATTTCAATTATGAGATTTTTGCTGTTTTGAATTTGGTGCCCTGCACTTTCACTGGCTGTAGTCAAATCGATCCCGTTAATGGGATTTGATCCAACACCATCTCCGGATGAAGCAAATCTACAGAGTCCCATTTGAAAGGAATTCCCAAGGATAAATATGAATATGTGCAAGTAAGTAATGTACTAGTATTACACTCTTGAAACATTAGAGACTCATTGATGTTGCCAGTGAACTTTACTACACAGCAATTACAGTATTTACCCTCATTTCAGAGAATCATGGATTTGGATGCAAGTCCCATGCCCCAGGAAATCATATTCATAGATGAGGCTGGATTCAATTTAGCAAAGACGAGGAGGAGACGAAGGAACATCATTGGTCAACGTGTCATCATTGAGGTACCTGGCCAGTGCAGGGAAATGTCACCATATGTGCAGCTATGAGCCACAATAGGGTCCTCCACCGACATGCCACCCTTGGACCATACAACACTGCCCATCTCTTTAACTTCCTGAACACTTTACAATACAATCTTTTTCAGCCAGAGCAGAGAGGGCCAGGTGATCCTGAGCAGCAAATGTATGTTCTAATTTGGGACAATGTGAGTTTCAATCGGGCTGCTCAGGTCCGTAACTGATTCCATGACCATCCCAGGTTTACAATTCTCTATCTCCCACCATAGTCCCCATTTCTCAACCCCATTGAGGAGTTGATTTCAGGATGGCGGTGGAAGGTGTATGATCGCAAACCCCATAAAAGTATGGCCCTTCTCCGGGTAATGGTGGAAGCCTGTGGTGACATTCCAGCAGAGTCCTGTCAGGGGTGGATGCGTCATTCCAGAAGATATTTCCCTAGCTGTCTGTGATGTTAATGACAATCTGTGACCGGGCTAAAACAACAGACATGACTGATTTTGTTTTCTCAATGGAGTATTTGTTTCTTGAATTATGATTTAGATTTGACAGTCTCTTTATCCATTCCATACAATTGATCTAACATACAGTACAGTAGTACAAATATAACTATTTTCTTCCTTTGCATATGCAAAATATATTTACTGCATGTTTGCATTTTTACTGTATGTGTGCTTACAGTATGCTGTTTGACATGTATTGGGTCATGTTGAAATATTAAACATACACTTTTGCATTTGTGTTCCTTTCTTGTTTGAGTACACACAAACAATATACATTATAACAACAAAATCTTAGTCTTTACACTGAAATAAGTTTTGATAGTAGTGTTTTGAATAAGTCACATTAGTGTGATCTTGGTTGTCACTGATTTATTTGATGTGTTTGTGTCTCATTTGTGTGCAGTTTCATTTTGAGTGGTGTGATCTTTTTGGGAGGATAAAATTAATTATGTGAGAAAGGCAGTGGAAACGCCTTTATGTGCAAATATTGATATAACAACCATCATATCCAAGTAAACTTGGAGTCACGGTAAACTTGGAGTCACACCATGATATGGTGTGTGGTACTCCCGCTAGGACTTGGAAAACCATGTAGTTCATTAGGCTAAATATTAAATAATTTATTTTGAACTTCACAGGTTGGTGAAAGCGCACTGGGATCTTGATGAGCCTTTCCAATAAATATCGAGGGTCTTATTATGGTGACATGAACTGCTTTACTCCGTCTAAGCCAGCCAATACCTCCATGAAAACCGCAAAAGCATTGACTACAAGAAGGCAACCGTAGCCCAGACAAAGGCCAAGAGCTGCCCAAAGAAGGGGCCAGCTGCAAAGAAGCCCTAAGAAGCTGGGTGCCAAGAAGGTGAACGCTGCACCGATGAACAAATAGCCAAAGAAGGCCAGCAAAGCCCCCAGCCAAGTCACGAGGATGAAGAAGCCTAGTCGCTATCGCATACATAACTTTATTTGATATTTTTAAACATCTTGTAAACATTTCATTGAAATACATGCATCATCAATGGCTTATTATAGTCTACATGTTTGTTTTCTGTGTGTATACTCTGCAAGGCAGTGATTGGCTCAGTGGCGTACTGTCAGAGGGACCATAACATCAGATTCAGATTGAGAGTGTTTAATAGTCACATGAATAGGGTTGCAGTTGTGATTGCAGGGTACAGTGAACATCTTAGGCTCCGAGCTTCAACATACAGAACTAAGTGAAATAAAATAATGAAATGGTAATAAAAAAACAACAATGTAAATAGAATATCACTATATACATCAGAGCAACTGTAGCTGTGATGAATAAATACATCTCTATTGGGGTGGAGGCAGGTAAAAGACTGTTGAGGGGGTGGGGGGAAATGACCACAGGGGGAGCTGCATGACCATTGACGTTGTTGGGGGCCAAGTGAAATAAAAACAATAAAAATGATTATAAAAAATCTACAGTATATACACTACCGGTCAAAAGTTGTAGAACACCTACTCATTCAAGGTTTTTTATTTTATTTTTTACTATTTTCTATATTGTAGAATAAAGTGAAGACATAAACTATGAAATAACACATATGGAATCATTTAGAAACCAAAAAAAGTGTAAACAAATAGACCTACTCCAATTCGCATTCCGCCCCAACAGATCCACAGATGACGCAATCTCAATAGCACTCCACACTGCCCTTTCCCACCTGCACAAAATGAACACCTATGTGAGAATACTGTTCATTGACTACAGCTCAGCGTTCAAGACCATAGTGCCCACAAAGCTCATCACTAAGGTAAGGACCCTGGGACGAAATAACTCACTCTGCAACTGGATCCTGGACTTCCTGACGGGCCGCCCCCAGGTGGTAAGGGCAGGCAACAACACATCTGCGGCGCTGATCCTCAACATGGGGCCCCTCAGTCGTGAGTGCTTAGTCCCCTCCTGTACTCCCTGTTCACCCATGACTGCGTGACCAAGCACACCTCCAACACCATCATTGTGTTTGTTTGCTTACACAACAGTGGTTGGCCTGATCAATGATGAGAAAGCCGATAGAGAGGAGGTCAGAGACCTGACAGTGTGAAGAGGGTAAGACAATGCATTTTCCCCCTCAGGAAAATGAAAAAATATATATATAAATATGTTTTTTTTTTATTGCAACAATAATAACGATATTACACATCAGAATAATTGAGGACATCATTAATATGTGACAAGGCATTGAGATATTAATAGACATTCAGAGACATCACTTCTAATAATTTTTCAACTTTTTAAGTTTCACATGTTTGAGGGATTTATAAGACCTATGTACCTCGACCCCCCCCCCCCTTACCTTATAAGGAAGAGCTCCCTTTACCTTATAAGGAAGAAATCACCAGCCACACACATTTTGCATTAATACGAATAATGAGACAAAATCACTATCAATCAGTTTAACATTTTCTAGATTCGTGACGTTTCTCATATGAAGAATGAAAAAGCCGCAAAAATTGTCAGAATGTACTTTTACATAAACATTTTGAAACTGTAAAGGATATCATCAACATGTTCTCATCCTTGTAAATTGGGAAATTATGTAACCAAATAATGAAAACCCCCTATTTACCAATATGACACTTTTAAATAAATAAAAATAATGTATTCAATGTTCGTGTCTGCTAGATACAATCTATTACTTGTATAGAAACATCTTTGTCCAAATGATATAGGCTCCCCTATAAAGTCTTAACATGGTGTGTTCCGGGTAGTGCATAGGGTCATGGAAAAGCCATGACAAGTGTACTACTTCCGTCTTCTCCCCCTCAGCGGCTATAGAGAAATGGTAAGATAATTTATGTGGTTTACTATGAAAATAAAGACATTTCGACATCAGTCATGCGATGAGCAGTATATTGAATATGACATTATTCGTGGTTTACGCGAGGTCTGCGTTAATGCGTATGTTTATCGCTAGATTTGGTTTGGTAGCTAGTAAGCTAGTTAATTAGCATCCCCACCCAAAATGTGAAATCATCTGTTTTTAGCTAGTGATGTAGCTCTAAGGTAAGTTTGGAAGCTAGTGCCAAATACTGTAATCTAAAGTATCCTTTCAAATGTATTCATAAATATAAACATACATTTTCGGGTAACTAGCTAAGTTATCTGTAGTACTGCATCAGGGAGGTCACATCTGTTATTAGATGTCACTATCAAGCGTGTACATTTAAAAATGAATACCATGATTAAATATCCCTATGCCCCATTGAAATATATACCGAACACTAGCTGGTAGAAGAGGGTAGCAAGCAAGATAGTTTGCCATCTTGCTTGCCATCTCGCAAGTAAGGCAGCCAGCCTAGGTATTTAAGACAGCAAATGTTGTCTTACATTTGCTGTCATTTGTTCTCACCAGCTAGCTGGATCATTCCCACAATGCGGTGCATTTTCTGGCCCCAGGAAATATCCGTTCTAATTTAGTGTCAAATGTGGATTCCAAAAGGCTTTAAATATCCTTTTCCTTTAACACCAAAAAATGGATTCTGAAGGGAACTTTATGCATTTTAAAACGTTGTCAGTGTATGTAGGCGTTTCTGCGATGTCCCCAGGTGTTATTATCAAGTTCCACGACATATAAACCATAATGTTTCATCTGTCTTTTATAGTCCTAGTTAGTCTTTTTATATTAACGTTTTTTTTTCATGGTTATTTTATTGAAGATTTCCTGTGTCCCTGATCACTTTCCACCCTGTTAGTTTGTAAGTCTCCATCTTAAGAAAACAACCCCTTCCTACAATGACACCACATTCAGGAAGTGCCATTTATTTATATAAACACAGTTGTATCTATTTGTTCATGTTAGTCTGTCACATACATTTCCACCCTGTTAGGCTAAATGTATTTTTATTTTTTTTAATGCTAAAATATGTTTTATAGAGAAGTTAAAATCCTGTTCAAGTTTTCACAATTATGCTAGCTCAATCTTGCTCACTCAGAACTATGGCTAATTTAGGCTCAACACTTCCACCCTGTTAGGATTATGCACCTAACAAACTGGAAAATGCACCCAAAAATGTTGTAAGTACCTGAGCTTGACTAATTTAGTTTTTCTGAAAGTCAAACATGTCCCTTTTCTGATAGAAAAAAAAGTGTGTGTATATATATTTTCTCCAAGTTGAGGTGCAAATGGCACCGCATAGTAGGAATGACCCAGCTAACTATGCACTAGCCACTGATCATGACTCTAGGTTCCATTACAGTCCACATAAGTCATCTTCTGTATGGGGGTGTTTTGGTTAGAGCCCGAACGCTTTGTCTGAACTAGCCCAAAGGTTGGCAGATGGCAATATTGATCTGGTATTGAGGGTTTCATCTTACCATCCAAACGCATTGTATGCAGCTGGCAATGCATTCGTATCCCCGTGGACTGGTTCGTACCAAAAACATTCTCCATCCAGGCTGTAAAGGCATCAATTTCATCCTTAACTAGATGTATTAATGGGGGGGGGGGAGATAATATGCGTACTTTATGAAACACCACTTTTCCACCACCATGCTAATGCTACTTCTTGATGTTGCACCCTTCATTCAGTTAGGGGTAAAGAGACTGCTGCAACCTGATTGGCTGAACGCGATACACATCTGGAACTATCCTACCTAGGCATTAGCCACTTCAGCATGGTGGTTGAAAATTATGTTTTGTAAAGGAAGTATGCATATTTTCCTTTGTTATTTTTGCCTTTTTAAATTTAATTAAGGAAAAATTGACGCCTTTGCACCTTGAATGGAGAATGTTTAGGTACGAACCGGTCCATGGGGGCTGCCTACAATACGTTTTGGATGGAAACTCCTCAATATCGCCGTCTGTCGGCCTTTGGGCTAGGTCTGAACATTAACCCCCATCACTTTGGAAGCATAAGGACCTTAACTTTCATATCAGCAGGAATAAAATCAGTTATATTGTTACACAGCTGTTGAAGTGCGTGTTAATGAAAAAGACGAAGACAGCTTGTGCTAATTAGCTATCTGCGTCTCCTAACACGTGTGTAAATGGAAGATAGACGCCATAAACGTGATGTCACTGAAAAATACTGTCGACTGCAAATGTTAAAACAGTTTACAGTAAGTGTGTGTTTTGCATTTGAAGTTATTTTGATAGAAGAATTGATTCATGTTCCAGAGCTAATTTCCCTGTAAACAGAACATATAAGGTCCTTGGACTATATGAAATAACATTAGGCTCCTTTAGTCCATTGTAGGACTAGCTATGCACCTGCATCTTGCCTGAATTATTTTTGCTTTGCAGTAAGTAGGTCCAGAGTCTAGATTTCCCTTCCTTAAACTCCACACCTATAGGGTTGCTATAACATACTTGTCCACTGAAATATTTTCTCGGCCCAAATCGGATGCAGGCTGGATTGAAGTAGCTAGATATTTTCATCCTGAAAATGCATGTAGTGGCAGTGCATTCTACAGCTGTAAGGCCTTAGGCCTGAGCCAATGTGTGCCCACTGGCCTTATCTATTATAGTCATTAGTCAATGTGAAACGGTGGTGTACTTTTAAAGTCACAGTTCACCATACGACTGTAATGGTGCAATTGTTCAGACCATGAAAGGCTTCAGCGTGACTAGGCTGTATTCTAGGGGTTTCAGTATGTACTCATGCGGTCAATATACTTCCTCTTTACATTTGAGGGACGCAGGGTGTATCATCTTAATGGTGATTTCACTAATGTTCAGCAGTCAACGATTTTGTGTATATATTTTTTTGAATGGGGTTGATAGGCCTTTTTGAACTTTTACTGACTAATGTGTTGGTGAGTTTCTGTGATGGTGAAATCAGTGTAAAATCTGCACTGCAGCCCAAGCCCAGCCATGAGCCATTGATATGGAATAAACATTATGCCAGGAATTGTAGCTACAAGCCTAGGTCTGCATGCTTGACAGTACTTTTGCCTTCAGTTTGTAAGGAGGTGTCTGGATAAGGGCCATTTAGATAGTAGTTTGAGGATAGTAGGGAGGCGGTATTTGGTCGGCAGGGGTAGAGGCTTCCCTCATCTTCTAACGTTTCTTTCTCCACTCCCTTTCCTCTCTCCCTCAGACAGCGACTCTGCGCCCGTACCTCAACGCTGTGCGTGCCACGCTGCAGGCCGCCCTCTGTCTGGAAAACTTCTCCTCTCAGGTGGTGGAGCGCCACAACAAGCCAGAGGTGGAGGTCCGGTGAGTGTCTTTGTTCGTGTGTATGTGTGTGTGAGAGTGTGTTTGACCTTGGTGTATGCTATCCCCCTCAGGAGCAGCAAAGAGTTGCTGCTGCAGCCAGTCATCATCAGTCGTAATGACAAGGAGAAGGTTCTTATCGAGGGCTCCATCAACTCAGTCCGAGTCAGCATCGCTGTCAAGCAGGTCAGGGATATTATTTATTCCAATGTGTATAGTCTATAACCTGTCCTTTACAGGTGCAGTTGACGGGCTTGATTTTGGTGACTTTCATACTTTATTTAAACAATAAGGCCCGGTGGGGTGTATATGGCCAATATACCACGGCTAAGGGCTGTTCTTACGCAAAACGCACCGCGGAGTGCCTGGATACAGCCCTTAGCTGTGGTATGTAGGCCATATACCACAAACCCCTGAGGTACTTTATTGCTATTATAAAAGGGTTACTAATGTAATTACAACAGTAAACAATACGTTTTGTGTCATACCTGTGGTATATTGTCTGATATACCACAGCTTTAAACCAAACTACCTGCTTTATAATTAAGGCAATAAGGCACGAGGAGGTGTGGTACATGGCCAATATACCACGGCTAAGGACTGTCCTTAATCTAAAATCGATTTAAATACAATTCCACAGCAATCTACACACCATACCCCATAATGAAAAGGCAAAAACAGGTTTTTAGAATGTTTAGAAATGTATTATAAACAGAAATGCCTTGTTTACATAAGTATTCGGACCCTTTGTGATAAGACTTGAAACTGAGCTCTGGTGCATCCTGTTTCCATTGATCATCCCTGAGATGTTTCTACAACTTGATTGGAGGCCAGCTGTGGTAAATTCAATTGATTGGACATGATTTGGAAAGGCACACACCTGTCTACATAAGGTCAACTGTGGGACAGTGCATGTCAAAGCAAAAACCAAGCCATGAGGTCGAAGGAATTGTCTGAGGCCCGCTTGGAATTTGCCATAATGCACCTAAAGACTCAGACCATGAGAAACAAGACTCTGGACTGATGAAACCAAGATTGAACTCTTTAGCCTGAATTCCAAGTGTTACGTCTATAGGAAACCTGCCACCATCCATATGGTGGTGGCAGGATTATGCTGTGGGGATGTTTTTCAGAGGCAGGGACTTGGAGACTAGTCAGGATTGCGGCAAAGATGAACGGAGCAAAGTACAGAGAGAACCTTAATGAAAACCTGCTCCAGAGCACTCGGGGATTCAGCCTGGGGCAAAGGTTCACCTTCCAACCCTAAGCACACAGCCAAGACAACGCAGGAGTGGCTTTGGGACAAGTCTCTGAAAGTCCTTGAGTGGCCCGGACTTGAACCCAATCAAACATCTCAGGAGAGACCTGAAAAATAGCTGTGCAGCAACGCTCCCCATCCAACCTGACAGAGCTTGAGAGGATCTGCAGAGAAGAATGGAAGAAACTCCAAGTACAGGTGTGCCAAGCTTGTAGCGTCACACCCTTGTAGACTCAAGGCTGTAATCACTACTCAGTACTTTGTTGAAGCACCATTGGCAAAGGGTCTGAATACTTATATAAATGTGATATTTCAGTTTTTGTATTTTATTAGAAAAAATGCCTAAACCTGTTTTTGCTTTGTCATTATGGGGTGTTGTGTAGATTGAGGGGGGGATTTAATCAATTGTAGAATGAGGCTGTAACCTAACAAAATGTGGAATAAGTCAAGGGGTCTGAATACTTTCTGAAGGTACGTTGGCCATATACTGCAAACCCCTGAGGTGCCTTATTGCTATTATAAATGGGTTACCAATGTGATTAGGAGTAAAATAAATGTAATGTCATACCCATGGTATACGGTCTGATATACCACGGCTGTCAGCCAATCAGCATTCAGGGCTCGACCCACCCAGTTCACAATAATATTTGGAAACGCCTATCTTTTTGTATTGTCGTTACCCAAACAGAAGTGCAGCTGTACTTTTTAAAATTTTCTTTTTTCTTTCTCTCGGTTCTGTGAGGCTGTGTTGGTTTATCAAAGACATGAAATGTACTACTGTGATTCGTTTGTTTTTTTTACAACCTGGTGGCTATTAGAGCCGCTGTCATGTGATTGGTGGGTGTGGAGTCTGACTGCTCTGTGATTGGTGTGTCACTGCAGGCGGATGAGATTGAGAAGATCCTTTGCCATAAATTCATGCGCTTCATGATGATGAGAGCTGAGAACTTCTTCATCCTGAGGAGGAAACCGGTGGAGGTGAGAGGCGATGACTGGTGGTACAACCAACATCTCAAACTTATCACATTATCGTATGACTTGGAAGTCTTTCTTAGAACACAAATTGTCGCTTTTAATTTTATTTTTTCACTCAGACAACATTCTGTAAGAATTGGGATTTATTACCCCCCCCCCCTCTTTTCTCCTTCATTCGTCTGCAGGGTTATGACATCAGTTTCCTCATCACCAACTTCCACACGGAGCAGATGTACAAGCACAAGCTGGTGGACTTCGTCATCCACTTCATGGAGGAGATCGACAAGGAGATCAGCGAGATGAAGTTGTCTGTCAATGCCAGGGCCCGTATCGTTGCAGAGGAGTTCCTAAAAAATGTGAGTCTGTCTTCATGTCTGTCAGTCTTCTCACCTAGAAGTTGAAATTATCTGACATCCATGTTTTTGACTTGCGCAGTTCTAAGAAAATTCCTCAAGCTGATCACGACCATCATCATGGTTTCTGAGGGGTCCGCATCACAGGACGGAGAGGGGAAGGCGCAGACATTGTGACCAGTCATTCGCAATGGAAAAAAGTAAAGATGCATCAGACCAATGGGGTGTTGCCCTACATCATTGAGGTATCCCTGTGCTCAGAAATATTGATGTTTGTACAGAATTAATATTCACAGCCTCATTTAATTTCTGCCTTTTAGAACAAAGCATTAAATCAGGGCGGGTCCTTAAAATAAAATCCTAATCAATATTAATGAGCACAGGGAAATGCATGGAGATTTCTGATAATTGAAACTTATTTTTTTTTTTATATATAAATATTATATTCACAGAATGTTTTGCTAAGTTTTTGTTACGACACCTGTTTCTTGTCTTAATACACACAGAGCAGACCCTATCATTGATGGAAATGATTGTGATAATAGTGCTGGCAGTGATGAATAAATCCCTTTATTGTTTGTTTGTATTTTGCTGTGTTATTATACCATAATAGTATATTGCACTGTGTATTGCTTGGACCTGTTTATCTTTATGAAGAGAAATTTGACATTGATTAATGAATGCAAACTATTTACATGCTATAGAAATTTTGGTAAATGTGTGGACAAAATGCCAGCTAGCTTGTTGGGACCTGTCAGATGTAATGTTTGTTTCTATGTAACATGCCATAGTAGATATAGTACAACTGTATGATGCATGAGAATGGCACCTTGTTAGCTACTACATCATAAATATCCTCAACTATCTAGTAGGCTTTGGTTTGAATTCATATCGTTATTTTATATGGCTGTTGGAAGACCATGGCATTTGCAAGGCCAGGATAGGGTGACCCAGGGTATCAAACCCACTATGTAAAATGTATGCACGCATAACTTTAGGTCGCTACTCACTAGCAGTAAATCATTGGACAGTAAGGTAACACTATTTGGATAGTCAATCTGTAGATGCTCTACAGAGTAACATTTTCAACTATCTCTAACCATAATTCTAAACCTAGCCCTGAAGGTAACCTTGGCAAGCAGTTTATCAACAGTTTTGATAGTCCAGATTTTCCATCTGTCATACTATCCAAATAAAGTGTGACTGAAATTAATAATTAGGCTACCAACATTCTCAAAAACTGCGTGGCCATGCACGCCGCCAACTCAATCAAGTTTGCAGATGAGAGGACAGTAGTGGGCTTGATCACCACCAACGACGACGAGACAGCCTACAGGGAGGTGGTGAGAGCACTCGGAGTGTGGTGTCAGGAAAACGACGTCAACAAAGGAGATGATCGTGGACTTCAGGAAACCGCAGAGGGAGCACCAGTGGAGAAAGTGGAAAGCTTCAGGTTCCTTGGCGTACACATCACAGACAAACTGAAATGGTACACTCACACAGACAGTGGCAACAGCGCCTCTTCAACCTTAGGAGGCTGAAGAAATTTGGCTTGTCACCCAAAACCCTGACAAACTTTTACAGATGCGCAATCGAGAGCATCCTGTCGGGCTGCATCGCAGCCTGGTACAGCAACTGTACAGCCCTCAACCGCAAGTCTCTCCAGAGGGTGGTGCGGTCTGCACAACGCATCACTGGTCTCAAACTACCTGCCCTCCATGACACATACCGCACCTGATGTCACAAAGATCAAGGACATCAACCACCCGAGCCACTGCCTGTTCACCCCGCTAGCATCCAGAAGGCGAGGTCAGCACAGGTGCAACAAAGCTGGAACCGAGAGACTGAAAAACAGCTTCTATCTCAATGCCATTAGACTGTTAAATCACTAGCACATTAGAGGCTGCTGCCCTATATACAGACTTGGAATCACTGGCCACTTTAATGTTTACATATGTTTCATTACTCAGCTCACGTGTGTGTGTGTGTATATAGTGTATTCTACTGTATCTTAGTCTATGCCGCTCTGACATTGCTCGTCCATATATTTATATATTCTTAATTCCATTCCTTTACTTTATATTTATGTCTATTGCTGTGAAATTGTTAGATATTACTGCACTGTTAGAGCTAAAAACAAGCATCTGCTAAACGTGTATGTGACAGAGAAAATGTGATTGTATTTGAAGTAAGACAGATCCTGCTGCTGTTGCCTGTTTTGAGTGTTTGTCTAATAGCTTACTGATTCCGGGAGCAACAAGCTTCATGCAATGGCATAATGTCGGATAAAGCAATTTCACAGATTCAGCTGTTTTTAATCTTTGCTATGCTTGTAATTAAGGCTTTACTTTTTTCTCTCGTTAGAACAGACTGTTATTACTCATTTATTTACTGTTTACACTGTTCCAAACAGGCGAAAAATAATATTAATCTAACAGCACCTGTTTGTGACAGACAATATACACGCAGCTCTCACTCCTATACCCTCCTTTTTTTGATCTCCTTCTTGTAATTATTACAATTATTATGATCATTATAATAAGTAATTTCATTATCATTAGTAGACTTTGTATAGTAAGTAGCCTTGTATAACTACCATTGAGCTGTAGGCCTAAAAGCGCGTCCTGTTTAGTCTTACCATAACTTACTTAGGCCTATATTTCAATATATACGCTACTGTATAAATCATTCATCCATTTGTTCATGCTATCACACAGAATAAAATACATTCATGCTTTGAAATGCAATTAAGCATTTTAGTTTTGAAATTAAATAACAAGGGGAACTTTGAATAATTAGCCTAAACAATAAATAAACCGCAATTCACGAATGCATGCAACTGTTTTTAGTCTGCTTTAATAAAGGCTTTATATATTCCACGTATTTATTTACTGTTTACACTGATCTAAATGGTCTGAAAAAATTAGATTGCAATCTATCAGCAACTGTTAAGCACACATAATCACACAACGCTTGATCCTATACCCTCCTTTTTATTGATCTCCAGTAGCTTCCACAACTAAGTCAAATGTCTTTCCCTTTCGCCCGTTTCAAGTTTATTTTTCACGTCCTCCGCATCCATTTGCTGTTGACATTACTGTGTCGAGTTTGTTATAACCAATTTATTGATGTGGTTATGATAGGCTATAGATCAGGCCCAATTAGTCACATCCATGCAATGCTAACATCCTTTTAACACATTGTGACCATTGAGCTCTTTCTTGAGTCACTTGTGTGTCTTATTTATTTAAAAAATGAGCTTAAAGCATCAGACGAGGTCAGTGCATATGTAGTTGATTTTATTCAAACACATAGGGTGTCTGTCTATATATGGAAAAATACATTTAAACATTTCGACCAACCAATTGGTCGAATGAACAGGACGACCAACAGATTTTTCAGCTTGGTCATTAAGAAATGCTGCGCCATGACTGAAGCAAGTGTTTGTACATTCACTCTGCCAAAACAGTACACAGTTAGTCACTCACCCTTCTACATAACTTGAGGGCCCGGTTTCAAAAGCATCTTAACTCTAAATTCATCATTAGAACTTAGCCTTAAGATGCTTTTGGAAAACCGGCCCAGGTCTTGAAGTTGCCTAGGCTAGGTAGTGCTAGCCAACTTCTTTCACCAATTAGCTTCAGCTGACTGGTGTGTGACCATGACAAAACTGGTTTTACATTGGATAGTCTATCTCTGCGGCTAGTTAGAGACCATCAATAAATTACACAATGTAAATGGGACAATACTTTAATGTTGAACATCGTTTAGTTGTCTCATTAAATGCTTTCAATATTTGTAAACTCCCCTTTTTCAGGACCCTGTCTTTCAAAGATAATTCTTAAAAATCTAAATAATTTCACAGATCGTCATTGTAAAGGGTTTAAACACTGTTTCCCATGCTTGTTCAATTAACCATAAACAATTAATGAACATGCACCTGTGGAACGGTCGTTAAGACACTAACAGCTTACAGACGGCAGGAAATTAAGGTCACAGTTATGAAAACTTAGGACACTAAAGAGGCCTTTCTACTGACTCTGAAAAACACCAAAAGAAAGATGCCCAGCTCATCTGCGTGAACGTGCATTAGGCATGCTGCAATGAGGCATGAGGACTGCAGATGTGGCCAGGGCAATAAATTGCAATGTCCGTACTGTGAGACACCTAAGACAGTGCTACAGGGAGACAGGATGGACAGCTGATCATCCTTGCAGTGGCAGAGCACGTGTAACAACACCTGCACAGGATTGGTACATCCAAACATCACACCTGTGGGCACAAACCCACCGTCGCTGGACCAGACAGGACTGGCAAAAAGTGCTCTTCACTGACGAGTCACGGTTTTGTCTCACCAGGGGTGATGGTCGGATTCGCGTTTATCGTTGAAGGAATGAGCATTACACTGAGGCCTGTACTCCGGAGCAGGATCTATTTGGAGGTGGAGGGTCTGTCATGGTCTGGGGCGGTGTGTCACAGCATCATCGGACTGAGCTTGTTGTCATTGCAGGCAATCTCAACGCTGTGCGTTACAGGCATGGGTGAAAATCTGATATCCACTTTGGAGGGGACAATTACATGAAATTTTCTCAAGAGCAATTCCTGAGGGGGACACCAAAAGTAGTGCTATAACACATAGCCTACATTGTAATATGGTAAATGTATATTGCGGAATCAAAGAAATAAGGTGTTTGCCGTACTCCTAACTACCGGTACCCAAAACTACACAACTAATCACAACAGCAATACCATTGCCTTTAACAAATCTTAGTTCAGTCACCAGTTTAAGTTGAGAGTGGGGGTATCCATGGCATTTTCCAATTATGTTCCTATTTTACAAGTCAAAAAAATTGAGAACCTTTCATAATGTTGCCAAACAAAGACTCAACAAACTTACCTGAGACTCCCTGTCTCTGCCAGTCTGTCCCTGCATATCTGTCCCCAACTCTGCTGTCTGTGTGCCATCTGTTGCCTGCTCTGCCTAATGACATCATTGTGAAACATTTCCATTAGAATTTCATTTCTTTCTTATGAACATTTTATCAGCTAGTCTTTGAGATATTAGGCTACTAGGGTTCTTACTATGCGTTTTGGTGTATTGAAAAATACTCTGATGTCCGTCTTTTATTTTTCTGCCATTTTTCTACCTGGCTGGCTGGCTGGCTACACACACAGTGTGTAGGTTATTTACAATAGGAGATGGGCTTCTATCATCTTCAATCATTCTATATGGGCTTCGATCTAAAAGGTAGCTAGCAAATGTGAAACGGATTAAAATGACAAGAGTTGACAGCTGTATGAGTTCACCATTTACACAACATATGCTGCAACCTTTTGTAATTTTAATAGTTTGTTTCATATTGGCTGGCTTCCAACAATAGCTGAATTTGCAAAGCTAGCGAGCACCAATTCAGTTTCAGTGGTGTTTGCTATAATCTTTGCTACCCAGGTTAAATAAAGGTGAAATAAAATAAATAAATAAAAGTTCCCTTGCGACAATTTAGCTTTTGCAACGAGACCATTAAATATATTTAAGACAATGGTAGAAGAGAGTGTAGTTCTGTTCAGTTTGGACTTCAGTTTATCGCTAACCTTATCACAGGGACTTTGAAGCACTAACTTACATCATCTGCATGCTGATTCCATCTTTGACAACGCCACATAAATGGAATAGGTACTAGCTAGCTCTGCATATTCAGCTAGTGTGTGTGTGCGCGATTGACTGGATGAACCTCACAGCAGTTACGTAGCAAGCTAAGGAACTGGCAGTGGATCAAACCATTGTGAGGCAAAGGGCGGGGGGGTCGCAATCTTTTGAAACTTAAAAACGCACTATTAAGTGTCTATAATCAGCACAATTGCTTTCATTGCGTATTATTAATATTATTTAAATTACATAGTTATGTTTCAGTGATATATTGGGGGGGACAAATCATATTTTTCCCAGGATGGGGGGGTCGTGTCCCCCCCGTCCCCCCCGGGATTTCCGCCCCTGGTTACAGGGAAGACATCCTGCTCCCTCATGTGGTACCCTTCCTGCAGGCTCATTCTGACATGACCCTCCAGCATGACAATGCCACCAGCCATACTGCTCGTTCTGTGCTTGATTTCCTGCAAGACAGGAATGTCAGTGTTCTGCCATGGCCAGCGAAGAGCCCGCATCTCAATCCCATTGAGCACGTCTGGGACCTGTTGGATCGGAGGGTGAGGGCTAAGGCCATTCCCCCCAGAAATGTCCGGGAACTTGCAGGTGCCTTGATGGAAGAGTGGGGTAACATCTCACAGCAAGAACTGGCAAATCTGGTGCAGTCCATGAGGAGGAGATGCACTGCAGTACTTAATGCAGCTGGTGGCCACACCAGATACTGACTGTTACTTTTGATTTTGACCCCACCTTTGTTCAGGGACATTATTCCATTTCTGTTAGTCACATGTCTGTGGAACTTGTTCAGTTTATGTCTCAGTTGTTGCATCTTATGTTCATACAAATATTTACACGTTAAGTTTGCTGAAAATAAACGCAGTAGACATTGACAGGACAATTATTTTTTTGCTGAGTTTATATTAATTTCTAAAATGTATAGCTGGTTTGAGGTTAAGTCATTGAAGTTCAGAGCTATTGACCATTTAAATATTGTCCTTGCACAGACCAACCAAGTGTCTTCACTGACATTTTCAACCCTGACTGAGTGTAATACAGTCGAAGTAGGAAGTTTACATACACTTAGGTTGGAGTCATTAAAACTCATTTTTCAACCACTCCATACATTTCTTGTTAACAAACTATAGTTTTTGCAAGTCGGTTAGGACACCTACTTTGTGCATGACACAAGTAATTTTTCCAACAATTGTTTACAGACAGATTATTTCACTTATAATTCATTATATCACAAATCCAGTGGGTCAGAAGTTTACATACACTAAGTTGACTGTGCCTTTAAACAGCTTGGAAAATTCCAGAAAATGATGTCATGGCTTTAGAAGCTTCTGATAGGCTAATTGACATCATTTGAGTCAATTGGAGGTGTACCTGTGGATGTATTTCAAGGCCTACCTTCAAACTCAGTGCATCTTTGCTGACTTCTATTGATTTCCCCATGATGTCAAGCAAAGATCCCAGAAAAAAATGGTATACCTCCACAAGTCTGGTTCATCCTTGGGAGTAATTTCCAAATGCCTGAAGGTACCACGTTCATCTGTACAAGCAATAGTACTTAAGTATAAACACCATGGGACGACGCAGCCCTCATACTGCTCAGGAAGGAGACGCGTCCTGTCTCCTAGAGAAGATCAATCCCAGAATAACAAAGGACCTTGTGAAGATGCTGGAGGAAACAGGTAGAATGTATCTATATCCACAGTAAAATGAGTCCTATATCAACATAACCTGAAAGGCCGCTCAGCAAGGAAGAAGCCACTGCTCCAAAATCGGCATAAAAAAGCCAGACTACGGTTTGCAACTGCACATGGGGACAAAGATTGTACTGATGAAACAAAAATAGAACTGTTTGGCCATAATGGCCATTATTATGTTCAGAGGAAAAAGGGGGATGCTTTCAAGCTGAAGAACACCATCCCATTCGTGAAGCATGGGGGTGGCAGCATCATGTTGTGGGGGTGCTTTGCTGCAGGAGGGACTGGTGCACTTCACAAAATAGATGGCATCATGAGGAAAGAAAATTATGTGGATATATTGAAGCAACATCAGTCAGGAAGTTAAAGCTAGGTCGCAATTGGGTCTTCCAAATGGACAATGACCCCAAGCATACTTCCAAAGTTTTGGCAAAATGGCTTAAGGACAACAAACCCAAGGTATTGGAGTGGCCATCACAAAGCGCTGACCTCAATCCTATAGACAATTTGTGGGCAGAACTGAAAAAGCGTGTGAGCAAGGAGGCCTACAAACCTGACTCAGTTACACCAGCTCTGTCAGGAAGAATGGGCCAAATTAAATGGCAATGCTACCAAATTCAAATTGAGTACATGTAAACTTCTGACCCACTGAGAATGTGATGAAAGAAATAAAAGCTGAAATAAATCATTCTCTCTACTATTATTATGACATTTCACATTCTTAAAATAAAGTGGTGATCCTAACTGACCTAAGACAGGGAATTTTTACTAGGATTAAATGTCAGGAATTGTGAAAAACTGAGTTTAAATGTACATTGTGTAATTTACTAATGGTCCTTAACTAAGGCAGCAAAATGTGAAGACTACACAAAACAGTTCAATACTTTGAGCAGAAGACTACAGCAAGAGACTTAACTCAAAATATTTATTACATTTGGATGATGTAGATATTTACATTGAAAGAATCATATTCTTGACATGTTGACAAACAAGTCAAAATGAACAAACAAGACATGGTGAACATGCTGAAAACGATATAAAATCAGTGAGCGATTTAATGACATTACGGACAACTGATTATGGTGGTCATTACATACACAGGCATAATTTCAATTGATTTGTTATGATACCACAGATGCCAACAACTATTCCTGTGCTACTGAACTACAGCAGCATTTTAGATAAAGAATCCTTCACTAGTAGACATTGAACAATAGATCCAAACACATTTCTAGATATAGCAGATCACTGATGCAACATGGAAACAAACTTGTCAATCTTTTTAGATTTTAACTAGATGAAGATTAATTTAATTGAAAATGATAGATACGCAAAACTGCCTTTATAGGAACAGCCTGATTTTATACCAGACATAAAAATGACTAGCTACAATTCGTGTCCCCGCTTTAGAGTCTCCATATCACAGCCTCTAAACTTGTAATGCAAAAGTTAGTTGAATAGGAAATTCAACAAATACATTTTTTAATTATTATTATTTTTTTTTTTAAATGGGGTGGACAAACACTAAAATACTAAGAACAAGAAATATACAATGTCACCATATATGGTTCTTAGACTGTTTGCACAGGCAGCCCAATTCTGATCTTTTGACAAATTATTGTAAAAAAAGAGTTGATCTGATTGGTCAAAAGACCAATTAGTAGAAAAAGATCAGAATTGGGCTGCCTGTGACAGACACGATTTCAGAAAAGCTCAGCTCTACAATTTGATGAAAAGCCATATGTCCTGTATTTAAAATAGGTTTCAAATCAGATTGTCCTTATCTTGATCATATACACACACACACATACAAAACACACTCACATGCACACACTCTCACACATACCCCGATAGTGGGGCGAATCACCATTGAACTGGATTCCAGTTGTCTAGACTTTCATTGCTCAGAAGGAAAGAGAAAGATCAGGTGAACCTGAACGAGGAATATGTCCAATGAAAGATCCGGATGCGTTTTTTTCCAATCCCACTGCAAGGAAAAAATGTAAAGAGGAATTTGGATTGATTGCTGATTGAGTAGAGGAAGTGGCCATGGTGAGTGATGTCACTCTGTAGTCTTGGGCACTGTCACGAATCACTGGTGGGCGGGGACTGTGAACAGGGCTTCCTCCGGCATCCGTGAAGTGTCTACATTCTGTACAATGGAAAGAGATTAGTCAGCACTAGGACACAGATAAGGTTAGTCCAATTGAACCTGAACCTCTCACTCTGTTTTAGAGTGCAAGCCCAGTGAGGGCACTTGTCTGGGGTACCTACCTCTGGCCTGTCCCTGTGGGTGTTCACAGCTTCCACGTTCAAAAAGACAGACTCTACTTTACAGCCTACAAGGACAGGAAGAGAAGAAAACAAAACAATAGTTAGAGACAGAAATAGAAAGGGAAGAGATTGAGGACAACTGTGTTTTTATGTTACTTTGTCCGAAAACTAGAGGGCAGCAGCAGTATACTGTTTAATACATAGACTAAGGCCAGGGATCAATTAGATCAGTGTTACCCCACAGTAACCAACAATTGCAGGTTTAACAGCGCTGGAGATGTCAAATTAGTGAGCAACTGTTCTTGTGTTCTTTACATTTACGTCATTTAGCAGACGCTCTTATCCAGAGCGACTTACAAATTGGTGCATTCACCTTATGATATCCAGTGGAACAACCACTTTACAATAGTACATCTATATCTTTTTGGGGGGGAGGGGAAGACACACCCATCCCACCCACGTTAGAAGTTAATGAGAAAATGTAGGCTATATACAGTGCCTTCGAAAAGTATTCAGACCCCTTGAGTTTTTCCACATTTTGTTACAGACTTATTTTAAAACTGATTAAATTGGTTAAGTATTCAGACCTTTTACTCAGTACTTTCTTGAAGCCCCTTTGGCAGCGATTACAGCATCAAGTCTTTTTGGGTATGACGCTACAAGCTTGGCACACCTGTATTTGAGGAGTTTCTCCCAATATTCTCTGCAGATCCTCTCAAGTTTTGTCAGGGTGGATGGGGAGCGTTGCTGCACAGCTATTTTCAGGTCTCTCCAGAGATGTTCGATCGGGATCAAGTCGGGGCTCTCGCTGGACCACTCAAGGACATTCAGAGACTTGTCTCGAAGCCACTCCTGTGTTGTCTTGGCTGTGTGCTTAGGGTTGTTGTCCTAATGGAAGGTGAACCTTCACCCCAGTCTGAGGTCCTGAGCGCTCTGAGCAGGTTTTCATCAAGGATCTCTCTGCACTTTGCTCCATTCATCTTTTTTGTGGGACCTTTTATAGACAGGTGTGTTTCTTTCCAAATCATGTCCAATAAACTGAATCTACCACAGCTGGACTCCAATCAAGTTGTAGAAACATCTCAAGGATGATCAATAGAAACAGGATGCACCTGAGCTCAATTTAGAGTCTCATAGCAAAGGGTCTGAATACTTATGTAAATAAGGTATCCGTTTTTTATTTTCTGTACATTTGCTAAAATGGCTAAAAAACAGTTTCACTTTGTCATTATGGGGTATTGAGTGTAGATTGATGAGGATTGTTATTTATTTAATCCATTTTAGAATAAGGCTGTAACGTAACAAAATGTGGAAAAAGTCAAGGGGTCTGAACACTTTCTGAAGGCTCTGTAGAAGTAATTACACTCAAATTAAATATCATTAAATAATAAGGATTTACATCAGCCTAATGGAGGAGTAGATAACATCACACATTCCAGTGTTTCAACTTGTAACACGGCTACTTGGGATTTCTACTAATGTGACTACTAATGTGACTACTGATGTGACTACTAATGTGCAGCCAATGGAAATGTTCGCAATAGGTATAATGCCAGGAGCCTTTTGTGGATTTGACAGATCCTACATTGCCTAAACAAAAACAATGACATGCTATGTGATTGCCAGTTACTGCGGGTTAAAGCTGATCTGAATCCTGGCCTAACACTACTACGGTACATTTAAACAGTGGTACTGGACTTTACTGAACTGGATTAAAAGTATCCAGGTGATCCGAATCCAAGGGATGAATACATGGAATAAAGCATGTCATTGAAACCCTTATGCTGTGTTACTAATACACTTTTAATGCAGTTATTGATAATAGCGTACTCACCATAAGCCACAGGTGTCAGCTTCAGTACAGTGTGCAAAGGGCACTTCAGGTAAGGCAGCTCCTCTGAAGAACAAAAACAGAACGTAGACGATGCCTAAATAGATTCCATTGAGTTGTATTAGAGCTAATGCAATCCTATATCAATGCTTATCTGATCATGACAGGTGAACAGGACATGCAGAACACTCACTCTGAAAAATGCTCAGTTTGTTTTATAGTATAAATGAAGCTGTAATACTGTGGCGTATTACCTGGCCTGATGACCCCTGGCTGTCCCCAGTCCACCTGGTCACTGGGGCATATTACCTGGCCTGATGACCCCTGGCTGTCCCCAGTCCACCTGGTCACTGGGGCATATTACCTGGCCTGATGACCCCTGGCTGTCCCCAGTCCACCTGGTCACTGGGGCATATTACCTGGCCTGATGACCCCTGGCTGTCCCCAGTTCACCTGGTCACTGGGGCATATTACCTGGCCTGGTGACCCCTGGCTGTCCCCAGTCCACCTGGTCACTGGGGCATATTACCTGGCCTGATGACCCCTGGCTGTCCCCAGTCCACCTGGTCACTGGGGCATATTACCTGGCCTGGTGACCCCTGGCTGTCCCCAGTCCACCTGGTCACTGGGGCATATTACCTGGCCTGGTGACCCCTGGCTGTCCCCAGTCCACCTGGTCATGCTGCTGCAGCTTCAACTGTTCTGCCTGCGGCTACGCAACCCTGACCTGTTCACCAGACGTGCTACTCGCCGTCTCTCACTCTGGGTGTGTCTCTCTCTTGCTGTGTGTGTGTCTCTCTCTCGCTGTGTGTGTCTCTCTCGCTGTGTGTGTGTGTGTGTGTGTGTGTCTATATATATATATATCTCTCTGTGTGTGTGAATCTGTGTGTGTCTCTCTCTCTGTGCATGTGTGTGTGTGTGTGTCTCTCTCTGTGTGTGTGTGTGTGTCTCTCTCTGTGTGTGTGTGTGTGTGTCTCTCTCTGTGTGTGTGTGTGTGTGTGTCTCTCTCTGTGTGTGTGTGTGTGTGTCTCTCTCTGTGTGTGTGTGTGTGTGTGTCTCTCTCTGTGTGTGTGTGTGTGTGTGTCTCTCTCTGTGTGTGTGTGTGTGTGTGTGTCTCTCTCTGTGTGTGTGTGTGTGTCTCCCTCTGTGCGTGTGTGTGTGTCTCCCTCTGTGCGTGTGTGTGTGTCTCCCTCTGTGCGTGTGTGTGTGTGTCTCTCTCTGTGTGTGTGTGTGTGTGTGTCTCTCTCTGTGTGTGTGTGTGTGTGTGTCTCTCTCTGTGTGTGTGTGTGTGTGTGTCTCTCTCTTGTGTGTGTGTGTGTCTCCCTCTGTGCGTGTGTGTGTGTCTCTCTCCTCTCTCTCTCTCTCTCTCTCTCTCTCTCTCTCTCTCTCTCTCTCTCTCTCTCTCTCTCTCTCTCTCTCCTCTCTCTCTCTCTCTCTCTCTCTCTCTCTCTCTCTCTCTCTCTCTCTCTCTCTCTCTCTCTCTCTCTCTCTCTCTCTCTCTCTCTCTCTCTCTCTCTCTCTCTCTCTCTCTCTCTCTCTCTCTCTCTCTCTCTCTCTCTCTCTCTCTCTCTCTCTCTCATCTCTCTCTCTCTCTCTCTCTCTCTCTCTCTCTCTCTCTCTCTCTCTCTCTCTCTCTCTCTCTCTCTCTCTCTCTCTCTCTCTCTCTCTCTCTCTCTCTCTCTCTCTCTCTCTCTCTCATAAGAAATCCCGCTACGCCCTCAGACGAACCATCAAATAGGCAAAGCGTCAATACAGGAAAAAGATTGAACCTCTCTCGCGCGCTACCTCTCGATCGAACCTCTACCTCTCGAACGAACCTCTACCTCTCGAACGAACCTCTACCTCTCGAACGAACCTCTACCTCTCGAACGAACCGCTACCTCTCGATCGAACCGCTACCTCTCGATCGAACCGCTACCTCTCGCTACCTCTCGATCGAACCGCTCTCTCTCGCTACCTCTCGATCGAACCCCTCTCGCTACCTCTCGATCGAACCCCTCTCTCGCGCTACCTCTCGATCGAACCTCACTCGACGTCTCTCGTACTTTTCTCGCTCGAAGCGCTCCTCCCCTCGATCAAAGCGCTCCCCCTCTCGCTCCCCCTCGATCGAAGCGCTCCCCCACTCGCTCCCCCTCGATCGAAGCGCTCCCCCTCTCGCTCCCCCTCGATCGAAGCGTTCCCCCTCTCGCTCCTCTCTCTCGACTATGAAAAGCCAACTGACATTTACTCCTGAGGTACTGACCTGTTGTATGCACTACAACCACTGATTATTATTTGACCATGCTGGTCATCTATGAACATTTGAACATCTTGAAGAACAATCTGGCCTTAATGGCCATGTACTCTTATAATCTCCACCCAGCACAGCCAGAAGAGGTCTGCCCCCCCCCCCGATCCTGGTTCCTCTCTAGGTTTCTTCCTAGGTTCCTGCCTTTCTAGGGAGTTTTTCCTAGCCACTGTTCTTCTACATGTGCATTGCTTGCTGTTTGGGGTTTTAGGCTTAGTTTCTCTGTAAGCACTCTGTGACATCTGCAAATGTAAAAAGGACTTTATCAATAAAATTGATTTGAAGAGATATACACTACCTGCGCTTTTATCCAGAAAGTAAGCGAGCAGGCAGCGCATGACAGCCTGGTGACAGATGACCAGGACGTTCTCCTGCCTTTCCAGCTCCATGATGACTGGCTCCAGACGCTGCACCAGGTCCTCATAGGACTGAGGGAACAAGCAGAGGCCTGTTAACACACACAAAAAGCACGAGAGAGAGAGAATTTGTGCTGTGATGGACTCACCTCTCCTTTAGGATAGCGATAGCGGTATTTGTCCTGGTCTCTCAGTGCAAACTCCTGAGGGAAATGTCCCTGGATCTCCTCATACATCATCTCCTCACACACACCCTGAAAGAGGGAGGGAAAACAAAGCAAGCCTGTTTAACAGCAAGTTTAGGAGACATGGTAACCGTCAATCACATTGACTGATGCAGAGCATAATCTTAGATCTATAATCTATTAAAGAATAAATACAAACAAAATATAATACCAATAGCCAAAATAAAAACAAACGTTTGCACACACATACAGCATCTATCTCGTTGAGAGCCTTCCACTGCTCGTAGGGCACAGCCACAGCCTCAGCTGTCTGGACGGTCCTCTTCATCTGGCTGGTCCACACCTTCAGATCCTTAATGTTCTGCTCTTGGATGAACTTCTCCAGACACTTTGCAAACTGACCAACAGGCAGGGAGAGAAATAATGACGTTACATGCAGTATATATTTCTATTACGAATAGATGGACAGACACATACAAACAAACACCTCCTTGCCCCTGCCAGACAGGCCAGAGTCTCCTCCGATGCGTCCCTTGACGTTGTGGTCACTCTCTCCATGGCGACACAGGTAGATGGAGCGTGGTGTGATGTGGATGTTCATCAGGTAGTAGACGATGCGACTCTGGATGTGGTCCTGGACCTGGTTCACCAGGTACCTCCGGCCCACATCCATTATCTTGATGTAGGACAGATCCCTGGGGGGGGGGGGGGGGGGGGTTATGAGTGACTATCAGATTTATTAGCAGTGTGAGGCTGTTAAATGACTGCGGACCTTGTCCGCGTGTATTCTATGTGTGTGTATTCTCACCTGTCCAGTATATTGTCAGAGCGTATTCTGAAACCACTAGTGTGTGTACTCACCTGTCTAGAACCTCATCCAGTGGCTGGTAAGAGTTCTCATAGCACTTGATCCTCTTCATGAAATCCTCAACGACCTCTTCTGTATTACAGTCTATGTAGTCAGGACTACCCAGCTTCACTTGCTGCACAGACAGACAGGAAATAAAAACAGGAAGAGGAAATGAGTCAAGAGAAATAGAGAAGGCGCATGCTAGGAGAGCATTTTAGCTAACCCTAACCCTTTTCCTAACGTTAACCCAAGTCTTCTTACCTGCCACGTTAATTATTCTAACCTGCTGCGTAAATTCTTCTAACATGCTATGGAAAAGTAGCTTCTGATCGTAGCTGTACACCCTCTAGTCAGAACTGAAAAACAGCTATCTCGCTTCATTTCTGAAAGTTAGCCAGGGCATATCAACACAAAGATGGTAGAAATTATTAAAATCAGGAGGCCTGTCTTACAGGAATATAAAATATCAAAGCAGAAGTCTTGAATTTCCTGCGCAATCATGTCTGATCTTTTACATAACTAGTGGCCTACGTACAATGCTGAAAGATAGCAGAGATATCACACACCACTATGTTCTCCGCAATGACATCAGGGTCTTCACACACAGACTCCACAAAGAACACCTGGGAGGTTGAAAATGAAGATTCAGTATAAAAAACAATACAGTGAAATATTCTGTACACTATAAGAAAAGTAGTGAATCCCACGAATAGACAATAACTACAGATACTTACGTCTGACTCTGGGGTTCCATACCTTAAAGCCGTTCTGCTCTGCAAACCTGGTGATGGTCCCTCTCCTCTGCCGTGTGGTGTTAGTGGCATCAAACACCTGAGGCAATGAAGGCCAAACTCCAGTCAGTCACAACATCCTCATTACATTCAGGTTAAGAGTCCTGGCAGCACCAAGCAAAACATGAACATCTATATGAGTTGCGGTGCAAACTCAAACAAGTACTGTAGACTGAAGATCAATAGTGGGAAAAGGGTACACATGGTTATTTCTTGCAAAGTAGCCTACATGAACTAAGGAAGGAAGTACCAGTGACTCGCTCAATACGGAAGTGGTCAGATGACGCGGATGCTGCACTACAGAACTGTTTTGCTAGCACAGACTGGAATATGTTCCGGGATTCATCCAATGGCATTGAGGAGTATACCACCTCAGTCGCCGGCTTCATCAATAAGTGCATCGATGAATTCTTCCCCACAGTGACCATAAGTACATATCCAAACCAGAAGCCATTGATTACAGGGAACATCCGCACCGAGCTAAAGGCTAGAACTGCCGCTTTCAAGGAGCGGGACTCTAATCCGGACGCATATAACAAATCCCGCTACGCCCTCAGACGAACCATCAAATAGGCAAAGCGTCAATACAGGAAAAAGATTGATGTCATGGCTTTATAAGCTTCTGATAGGCTAATTGACATCATTTGAGTCAATTGGAGGTGTACCTGTGGATGTATTTCAAGGCCTACCTTCAAACTCAGTGCCTCTTTGTGTGACATCATGGGAAAATCAAAAGTAAATCAGCCAAGACCTCAGAAAAAAAATTGCAGACCTCTACAAGTCTGGTTCATCATTGGGAGCAATTTCCAAATGCCTGAAGGTACCATGTTCATTTGTACAAACAACAGTACGCAAGTATAGACACCATGGGGCCACGCAGCCGTCATACCGCTCAGGAAGGAGACGCGTTCTGTCTCCTAGAGATAAACGTACTTTGGTGCGAAAAGTGCAAATCAATCCCAGAACAACAGCAAAAGGACCTTGTGAAGATGCTGGAGGAAACAGGTACAAAAGTATCTATATCCACAGTAAAACAAGTCCTATATCGACATAACCTGAAAGGCCGATCAGCAAGAAAAGAAGCCACTGCTCCAAAACAGCCATAAAAAAGACAGACTACGGTTTGCAACTGCACATGGGGACAAATATCGTAGTTTTTGGAGAAATGTCCTCTGGTCTGATGAAACAAAAATAGAACTGTTTGGCCATAATGACCATCGTTATGTTTGGAGGAAAAAGGGGGAGGCTTGCAAGCCAAAGAACACCATCCCAACCGTGACGCACGGGGGTGGCAGCATCATGTTGTGGAGGTGCTTTGCTGCAGGAGGGACTGGTGCACTTCACAAAATAGATGGCATCATGAGGGAGGAAAATTATGTGGATATATTGAAGCAACATCTCAAGATATCAGTCAGGAAGTTAAAGCTTGGTCGCAAATGGGTCTTCCAAGCATACTTCCAAAGTTGTGGCAAAATGGCTTAAGGATATCAAAGTCAAGATATTGGAGTGGCCATCACAAAGCCCTGACCTCAATCCCATATAATATTTGTGGGCAGAACTGAAAAAGCGTGTGCGAGCAAGGAGGCTTACAAACCTGACTCAGTTACACCAGCTCTGTCAGGAGGAATGGGCCAAAATTCACCCAACTTATCGTGGGAAGCTTGTGGAAGGCTACCCAAAACGTTTGACCCAAGTTAAACAATTTAAAGGCAATTCAACCAAATACTAATTGAGTGTATGTAAACGTCTGACCCACTGGGAATGTGATGAAAGAAATAAAAACTGAAATAAATCACTCTACTATTATTCTAATATTTCACATTCTTAAAATAAAGTGGTGATCCTAACTGACCTAAGACAGGGAATTTTTACTTCGATTAAATGTCAGGAATTGTAAAAAACTGAGTTTAAATGTATTTGGTTAAGGTGTATGTAAACTTCCTACCTGTTTCAAGCAGACCACCATAATCCCTGTGCCAGAGGAAGCGAAAGTAACCTGCCTAAATGATTACTAACCCGTAGCACTCACGTCGGTAGCCATGAAGTGCTTTGAAAGGCTGGTCATGGCTCACAACACCATCATCCCGGAAACCTTAGACCCACTCCAATTTGCATACCACCTCAACAGATCCACAATCTCAATCTTTCTTGAACTGCATTGTTGGTTAACGGCTTGTAAGTAAGCATTTCACGGTATTCGGAGCATGTGACAAATAAAATGTGATTTGATTTACATTTACTGTGCACCCTTTCCCCCCATTCATCAACATCCTCATTCACAAACTGATCATGAGCCACACTTAAGTCACTGTGGATCTAACCTGGGTCTAGTCTAGTCTGTTTATCTAACATTCCACTCCAAGTACTCTGTGTCTTATGTTTATCAGGACAAGGTGTGCCAAGAAGTGAAATGATAGCTAAACAGACCTGTAGCCATACTAGGTGAGATCTACTCTACTCACCGCCACCTGGCCCCCCTCCACACTCAGGTACTGGCGCACATCATTCAGCGCCGTCAGTGCACACTGCCTATGGGTGGACACATACACAACAGAATCAAAAAGATGACCAGAAAGTGACACTGTAGGTAAAGATCTACAAAAATTAACTGAATTCAAACTTCGCTAATATAAAGCAACTGGTCAAAACGTAGATATTAATGTAAATACAACTCTTTGTTCTTTCAACGGTCTCTGCCTATTAAAAAGCCCAATAAAGAGTGCATTCCTTGCAACTTTGGTTTGTAATGAGATAAGTGAATAGAGTGGTGGGTTAGGCCTAACTTGACCCGTTCGGCTCATTCCAAAACCCCTCCTCCAGCCTCACCTCCTGATCTTCAGCCCCTCTTCATTGTCTGGACGGAAAAACTCAAAGGACTTGTAGATCTTCACACACTCTCTCCTGTACTGACCCACGTTGAACTCTAAACAACACAGACATACTATCAGTCAACCCTATTTCCTGTGTGTGTGTGTGTGTGTGTGTGTGTGTGTGTGTGTGTGTGTGTGTGTGTGTGTGTGTGTGTGTGTGTGTGTGTGTGTGTGTGTGTGTGTGTGAGAGAGACCTCAAAAGAGACAGCTAATGAGAGAGCTTGAGCTGGTACCTTTGGTTGGCACACCAATCCAGTTGAGATAGCGGGTCAGCTTCTTGGAGATGTAGGTCTTACCTCTGGCTGGGAGGCCAACCGTCACAATAAGGGTGGGACAGTTGGTCATACATACTGAGAGAAAGAGAGAGAGAGAGGAGATACAGAAAAATAGGGGGAAAGAAATAGGACGAGAGAAAGTTTATTGACTATTGTACACAGACACAGTGAATGTCCAGTGGATGGTACAGTCTGTCATTGAATCAAATGGGACCGTGACCCATTAATGCAAAATGTAATCAACAACTCAGACCTTAATTAAAAGGTGTAGACTGGATGGAGAAGTTTTGTTGGATGATTTGAGAAAAGGTGAAGCAGATGCAAACAGATACTTGTATACACTAGGGTGATTTGTTGATGAAACAAAAACTCAGCAAAAACAGAAACGTCCTCTCACTGTAAACTGCGTTTATTTTCAGCAAAATTGACATGTGTAAATATTTGTATGAACATAACAATACTCAACAACTGTAACAAACTGAACAAGTTCCACAGACATGTGACAATGTGTTTCTGAACAAAAGGGAGGTCAAAATCAAAAATAACATTCAATGCAGCTGGTGGCCACACCAGATACTAAGTACTGCAGTGCATCTCCTCCTCATGGACTGCACCAGATTAGCCAGTTCTTGCTATGAGATGTTACCTCACTCTTCCACCAAGGCACCTGCAAGTTCCCGGACATTTCTGGGGGGGAATGGCCCTAGCCCTCACCCTCAAATCCAACAGGTCCCAGACGTGCTCAATGGGATTGAGATCCGGGCTCTTCGCTGGCCATGGCAGAACACGGACATTCCAGTTTCGCAGGAAATCACGCACAGAACGAGCAGTATGGCTGGAGACATTGTCATGCTGGAGGGTCATGTCAGGATGAGCCTGCAGGAAGGGTACCACATGAGGGAGGAGGATGTCTTCCCTGTAACGCACAGCATTGAGATTGCCTGCAATGACAACAAGCTCAGTCCGATGATGCTGTGACACACCGCCCCAGACCATGACAGACCCTCCACCTCCAAATCGATCCCGCTCCAGAGTACAGGCCTCGGTGTAACGCTTACTCCTTCGACGATAAACACGGATCCGACCATCACCCCTGGTGAGACAAAACCGCGACTCGTCAGTGAAGAGCACTTTTTGCCAGTCCTGTCTGGTCCAGCGACGGTGGGTTTGTCCCCATAGGCGATGTTGTTGCCGATGATGTCTGGTGAGGACCTGCCTTACAACAGGCCTACAAGCCATCAGTCCAGCCTCCCTCAGCCTATTGCGGACAGTTTGAGCACTGATGGAGGGATTGTGCGTTCCTGGTGTAACTCGGGCAGTTGTTGTTGCCATCCTGTACCTGTCCCGCAGGTGTGATGTTGAGATGTACCGATCCTGTGCATGTGTTGTTACACGTGGTCTGCCAATGCGAGGATGATCAGCTGTCCGTCCTGTCTCCCTGTAGCACTGTCTTAGGCGTCTCACAGTACGAACATTGCAATTCTCATTGCAATTCTCATACCTCCTTGCAGCATGCCTAAGGCAGGTTCACGCAGATGAGCAGGGACCCTGGGCATCTTTCTTTGTGTTTTTCAGAGTCAGTAGAAAGGCCTCTTTAGTGTCCTAAGTTTTCATAACTGTGACCTTAATTGCCTACCGTCTGTAAGCTGTTAGTGTCTTAACGACCATTCCACAGATGCATGTTCATTAATGTTTATGGTTAATTGAACAAGCATGGGAAACACTGTTTAACCTGTTTGGGATAGGGGGCAGAATTTTCACGGCCGGATAAAAAACGTACCCGATTTAATCTGGTTATTACTCCTGCCCAGAAACTAGAATATGCATATAATTAGTAGATTTGGATAGAAAACACCCTAAAGTTTCTAAAACGGTTTGAATGGTGTCTGTGAGTATAACAGAACTCATATGGCAGGCAAAAACCTGAGAAGATTCTATACGGGAAGTGCCCTGTCTGACTATTTCTTGTCCTTCTTTAGCCTCTTTATCAAAAATACAGGATCTCTGCTGTAACGTGACATTTTCTAAGGCTTTCATTGGCTCTAGGAAGGCGCCAGAACGTGGAATGATAGCTCTGCAGTCTCTGGGCGAAAAACAGCAGGGGTTTTGGAGAGTGGTCCTTCTGAGAACAATGACACTGGCGTGCACGTGCATGTGACGACTTTTCTTTCTCTCTTTGAACGAATATGTCGTCGCCCGGTTGGAATATTATCGCTATTTTACAAGAAAAAAATCGCATAAAAATTGATTTTAAACAGCGTTTGACATGCTTCGAAATACGGTAACGGAATATTTTGACATTATTTGTCATGAAACGCACCGGCGCGTCACCCTTCGGATAGTTACCTGAACGCATGAACAAAACGGAGCTATTTGGATATAACTATGGATTATTTCGAACCAAAACAACATTTGTTGTTGAAGTAGAAGTCCTGGGAGTGCATTCTGACGAAGAACAGCAAAGGTAATCCAATTTTTCTTATAGTAAATCTGAGTTTGGTGAGTGCCAAACTTGGTGGGTGTCAAAATAGCTAGCCATGATGGCCGGGCTATCTACTCAGAATATTGCAAAATGTGCTTTCACCGAAAAGCTATTTTAAAATCGGACACCGCGATTGCATAAAGGAGTTCTGTATCTATAATTCTTAAAATAATTGTTATGTTTTTTGTCAACGTTTATCGTGAGTAATTTAGTAAGTTCACCGGACGTTTTCGGTGGATATGCTAGTTCTGAACAAAACATGCTAATGTAAAAAGCTGGTTTTTGATATAAATATGAACTTGATTGAACAAAACATGCATGTATTGTATAACAATGTCCTAGGAGTGTCATCTGATGAAGATCATCAAAGGTTAGTGCTTCATTTAGCTTTTGGTTTTTGTGACATATATGCTTGCTTGAAAAATGGGTGTGTGATTATTTCTGGCTGGGTACTCTCCTGACATAATCTAATGTTTTGCTTTCTCTGTAAAGCCTTTTTGAAATCGGACAATGTGGTTAGATAAAGGAGAGTCTTATCTTTCAAATGGTGTAAAATAGTCATATGTTTGAGAAATTGAAATTATAGCATTTTTAAGGTTTTTCGTATTTCAAGCCAGGCGCTACCATTGGATATTGGTGAGGCGTTCCGCATAAGAGGTTAAACCCTTTACAATGAAGATCTGTGAAATTATTTCGATTTTTATGAATTATCTTTGAAAGACAGGGTCCTGAAAAGGGGAGGTTGTTTTTGCTGAGTTTAGCATGATTTTTGGGGATGATTTCCACAAAATTGTATCCATAGAAGGGTCCTTTGGAGGAAATATTCTTGACATATATTTGACATTTGTATCTTAAAGCATAATTGAGAAATAATGAATTGAAGTTGGAACATTTGTGACATTTTTGCCTCCTTTAAAAACGCCATGTTTCATCTGTATGTGTTAAAAAGCTCAAGTTTATGTCAAATGAAGCTTTACCGCTTGCTCTGTAATATGAGTAGCATTTTCTTACATTAATTCATGAATATTGAAAATATAAAGATTAATGCAAAAAATCTTTAATGATTTGGCAATTTTTTTTAAAATATATTTGTTGAACATATACTCTACAGCATTTCAAAGTTCCAGAGTGGGATTTCAGCTACTTTTAGAGTTAAGAGCCAATTTGTAAGCGTTACCAACAGAGTGAATGTGAAAATGGATTCAAAATGGTCACCCTCCACTGGTGATTTGCAGGATATGCAATGATGCAAGTTAAAAGGAGAGCAATTGGTTACATTGCCTACTATGCCAATTTATCTGTATGAAGTGGTCCATAACTTTAAAAAGAAGTTTCCTTTAAAAAGCAACTAATCACTTTGAAAACAGTCTGTGGCATAGATATGAGTCAAAATTGACTACAAAGTGTAAAAGGATAATTTTGGTTAGAAGGTCAGACGAGTCTAAAACGGAGTTTGGAACATCCGTGCGTCACAATGGGTTAATAAAGGTTGGGTTTTGATTTGACAATGTACATTTGCCCACTAACTTGGGGGCGAACAGCTGAGGTAATTGCTCTCTATCCAATAGCATATACAGTGAGACAGACCTGCCCAGCAGCCCGACTTTGTTCACATAAGACAACACATTGAGCATTCTTTTACTTGCGAAATACTGCACCAAACACCTTAATTAGATGTAAAATTGCACAACTAAAACATCCTCTGCAAAAACGTCAAAATTAATTACAGATTTCTTGAGTTATCTTGGATTCATTCTGGGGATTTTGAGGAAGTGAAATAGGCTTCCACATCTACAGTGTCTCATGGGAGACAAACATCGGGATTTGGGCATTTAGCAGCTACCCATAGACTTCCAGTCATTGCGCTAATGCTAGTTAGCATTGACTTGCGAAACTACCTTTAACTTCTTTCATACTGGACACAGAGACATATAAATGGTATCCACAAGTTCATCTGACTATGGGGAAGTAGATAAAGTCTTGGAAGTATCCAAAATCTCGAAGTATCCTTTTAAGATACAAATGTCCCCCCCACCACCACAAATGTCCCCCCCACAATCACAACAAAAGGACCCTTCTATGGATTACATTTTGTGAAAATCCCAAAAAATCATTAGAGATGCTATGTCATGAACATTGCCAAAACCTTAAGGATTGACTTGAGATCAGCCACTTCATAACAGCCATGACCTGGTAGATACCAGAGTCTGGAGAAGCAGGTGGAAAGAAGAACGAATTGGCCAAATGAGGAACGAGGAGAAAGTAGAGCAGAGAGAGGAGCAGTAGGCATGATTAAGCCTTTTGTGTTGTTGACAGAGGGATTCTTGGAAAATCGCTCACATATCTAAGAGCAAGTCAAGCAGACAAAGTCTTTGGAAGAGCTTGTGAAGCTGTGACACACACACACACACGTTTCCAGATTTAATTAAAGCTGTAATATGTAACTTTTTGGGCAACCTGACCAAATTCACATAGAAATGTGAGTTTTCGAGCTGTCATTCTCATTGAAAGAAACTCTAAGAAGAGGTAGATATGTTCAGTGTGTGCTATTTCCCATTCCTAAGTTTAGTTTTTGTGTCTTTTACTTTAATTTTTTTACACCAGCTTCAAAAAGCTGAAAATACAATATTTGGGGTTATTGAAAATATATTTCACAGCGGTTCAGATGTTACAATGATTATCTTGCTTGTTTTGTCACATAAATTGAAATGAGGTGAACTATTAGAATTTTAGCAACCAGGAAATTGCAGTGACTTCTGCAAAAAGACTTGATGCTCCTCAGTGTGATCCAGACTGCACACAGGCATACTATCTGGTGATCTCAGAATAACCAAATTTCAGTGGTCAACTGGTTAGGCTTAAGTGAAACAGTCAACCAAAGTGCAAATAGAGTGACACAGCATAAAACACTGACCAACTGCTCCACTACTAACCTAGTTTGATAAAAGTAATTATGTGGCCCCCTTCAAAACAGAGGGAGAAGTACTCTACTGTACTATAAAATCTGGCTGCTAACTGGCTATCCCTCCTCCTTAACCATTGTAAGCCCCTCCAGTGGCCATATTGGCTAGGATTGGAGGGCTGGATTAGTGAAATCACACAAAGACTGGCATGGTTCTTTGTTCTCCTTTCTCATTACTGTGCCAAATATACAAGCCAAAGGGGGAGAAAACCACCTCTGAAATCTGCAGTGTCTGCACCTGAAAGAGGAAGAGTCACGAGCTCAGCACAAGGAAGCATCTGGAATAGTTCAGTGGGAGACAGCGTAGTTTTTTAGGGTGAGGACCACTAATCTATAATAAGAACAGGGAACAAATCAACCCTAAAAAACTACAGATCCCAAGCATGGTTGACTGAGCACTTAGTTGACTCAGCGAAAAGTAATCAGAATTGGGGAGCAAGGGAGACGAACCAAGTCTGCAGAGTAATCATCCCCCCCAACACTCAATTTCTATCTCTTCTGCAAAACTTAAGTTATTTTCTTCATAAAATCCGCTGGGCCAATCACGGTTGGCACAGGAGTGAATCTGAATGTTTTCCCCCAGTATGTGTGTTAGACTTTAGTAGTTGGCTGCCTGTTATTTTGCGGCGCAACAAAACAGCAGTGTATATTGATAGTTTACCAGTCCCTTCTAAATGCTGCTGGGCCATGGACAGGTGGGGGTCCAAACAAACAAATAATTATACACAATCAGGCGCTCCTGTGCTATGTCAGTTCCATCAGTTCAATGCCACCTTCACTGTGAACATTAGCTCAAATGATGTTAAACAATACAATAACCTTGTATTGTACATGGTTGGGTAGTGTGGTCACCGGCAAATGGGCACATTGTCATCTTCCTAGTCAAATTCAACACCGAGTTTCCTTACCAGTTTGATACCGTAGTAGGCCATGCGTAATTGCATAATGGCATTAATAAGCAACGTTGGACAATTGTAACACCAAGAGAAACATCTTAAAAAGTATCACCATTAGAGACGAAATCGAAATGCTGCAACGTTGCACCCTTGGAGAAAATGTTGAGCGCACAGAACCTGGTCAGGTTGCGCAACGCCGCAGTGTGTATAAAAATATGAATATCTAAGTTCCATGAGGTAACGTTAGGTCAACAAAATATTAACATTTCTTAAAATAATCTGTATCTGCAATACGCCCATTGCGCGCTGTTGGCACAAGGCAACTTACCCCTTCTCTGTGAAATGTGCTTTTCAGGCAGCCCGTTTTTACATGGCATCCATATTTTCTTCAGCGGGTTCTGAGTAAGCTCGCGGGGTGATGTTGCCATCATAACATCTTCGTTGGAAGTCATTTTGGTTGCTGCACCATGCCCCGTTTCTAAGCGACAGAAGTGGTACGTGATGCGGGCTGGTCTGCGCTACAGAGCTGAGGGGATGGATGTCATATCGGCTGACGAACATCAAACCTATATTATTACCGTAATGTCACTACGCCGAGCGCATCAAATGGTGTGAAATATTCATAAATTCCGGACGTGCAAGCAGCACTGACTACACCTTTAGATGATCAGATTTCAAGAGTTATCTACATTTATAGCCCGAGTGCCAGTCTGTTTGTGCGATCATGCCAATTCACTGTGACTCATTGTCATGCCAAACATGTTTTTCTTAACAAGGTCAGCAATGGAATAGGCAAGAGCACAAATAGATCTGGGACCAGGCTAGTAGGCTACATTTATGACCATTCAATAAAGGTAAACAAAACGCTGTAATTTATTTTCTGTTTATTAACATTCCTATGAAAATTATCTGCAATTAACAGAGCATCTAAGTGGGTACATGTGTGTGTATTATTTTCTTGTCCAATGCTCACTTGAAAAGGGAATGCCAATGTCAAGGTGACTTCCCCGGTTTAGCCTACAAGGCTTAAATTATATACATTAAATATCAAAAACTAATCTTATTTAGGAAGACTATAAACGCTCCAAATACTGCCAGAGTTTTGCGCAAATATATACAGCACGTTTGTTTTTACATGCTTCTTAATGATTTGTTCCCTATATAACAATGTAGCTACTGCACGCTACAAAGTAACACTGTACCTGTACCGTAATAGAGTAGAACAGAGCACCCACAAAAGTACAAAAGTACAAAAGTACGGAAGGGAAAGATAACTCACAAGAGTTTTTTTGAAAGACAAGTCTTCTGCTGTTCACATGCAACGCACATGGGACAACACAACACATCATGCATAGCATACTGTAGATTCATTGGTAATTTACAGCATTCGGTCAGCTTTTAATCAACTATGTTTCAATGACAATCAGTGAGTTGGGAAACTCATAATCACCCCGGTTGGCCACAAAGATGGAGGATAAAGTTAATTAAAACACGTTTATTATGCAACTATATAACAGTCGGTCTGTGTTTTGAATTGTAGCAATAGGATAAAAACAGCTTTTAAACAGTGTTGTTGTTTTATTGGCCAAATCGACATAAAGTTCTACAGAAGGAAGGTTGATGGAATATGGCATCATATTGTATGTAGCTACAGTTTCCAAAATTGGGTACTCACTTTCAGAGCAGAGGAATCACAGCGCCCCCTTGTGTCATTTTCTTGCGACAAACTGTACTTTCTAAAAACACTAGGTGGGGCTGTCTACCCACTTATTCCCCCAGAGCCACCCAGAAACATTTACTATATGGAAGCGCTTAGCTGCCGAAACCCAATTGGAGATGCAAATGATCAATCAATATCATGTTTGAATTTTCTTTTCCTAAATAGGTATGCATTTTTATGTGACAAAATTCAAACTGAAAGGCAAAAAAAGATATTGCATTATAATTTTCATGATTTAGTATGCTTGTCTGCCAATTAGACAAATACATAGCAAGTGCGTTTGAGATTATTTCCATGGTACTATCCAGTACAACACTGACACGTAAATAAATGTAAAAGCTTAAATGACAAATCATTTCTCATGTTTGTCATTTCATTTCCTTGTTGTGGTAGCATGAATTGTGACTACCCAAACATAAAATGAATTCTCAATTGGCAATGTTTTTCTATACTCTGTGTGGTTTAAGACTGTCAAAATTCAAATGCTTCATTTCGCTATTTAGTTTCCTCATTTGCATGATCGTTTTCGACTTGTATTGATTGTCAATCAAACACTGTGGTCGGGGTTTCGATAACGTGAGGCGTAAGAGGTTGCCTTTGCTTGCTGGCAATAGTCACACTCGCTTTGTGTACCCCTCATTATCTTTATTTGTAAATCATTCTACCTGTGAAGGGATCAACAAGACCTTTCTTGACTTCATCTGGAAAAGTAAGTCTCACAAACCAAAAAAAGTCAGTTCTCTCTAATAAAGGAGGTCTAGACCCAGCTAGCACAGTGGATCTGGGCCGATTCCGGCTGAGTCGTGGCACTCGGCCGACGTCATGTGGCCTGGCCCGAGTCTTAGGTACATATGTGAAAGCTATAAACCAAATCCATCTATAGAAGTAAGAAAATATTCTTGCAGGTTATAAAAAAGATTGACGAAGTATGGTTGGGAATAGCATTGTGTGAATGTGATATGAGAGATGTGTGAATGTGGAAATGAATCTGAAGTTTGGATAGTAACATAGAAATATGTATAATAAAATGATTGAGATTTGAATAATAAGCTTTGATATAAGGTTATCTTGGGGTTTCGTTCCTTCACTGGCAATCATAGAATATCAAGAGCGGGGTCATTGTCCATGAATTTTTATATCTATCTTTTTTTAGCTGGGAGTATGTTTGGAGAGCTGCTTCGTAGCTGTGGATAGTCTTTGAAAACGCACATGGAATGGTTGATGTGAGTACATAATAATTTCTAACGTTATATATGGATTCTGTGATTATATGGAAATGTGACAAATTGTAAGTGTGTATAATCGATTACTAGAGATTTGATTAAGTAATGACGGAAATAAACAAATACTATACTAACTTGCGCACCCAGACGTAGTACGTCAGGTGAGAAAATAATAAATACACATTTTCAGAGTTGGTCCCCTTTATGGATCATTTGATAAGAGATAAAGTTTAAAGCATTATATGACAGTCTAAATGCTTATGGGATTATTTTCTGTCCAAGTAATACATTTAGAGAAACTGCCTTTAAGGCCTGAAAAATGTATTTTTTGCTGTAAGAGGTGAGTTGCTATATTTATTGAATAGATCATTTTACAGTTACAGTGAATTAAGATGGAATCTCGATGTAATTTATACCGTCGTACAAAACCAAATTAGGGTTTCCATCAAACGAATTATCTTTGCGGAGCTAATGTGATGTAGTAAAGTAATTTAAATATGTTCCATGATAAAAGATAATCTGCTTTTATTACAAGGCGCAATATCTATTCCTTTTGTGCAGAATCTCTGCGGAGAAACGCTTGGACCTTTAATTAAGGCTATTTTCTGGGAATTGTGTCGTTATTATGTGCCTGATGTTACGACTAGACTAAATTGGGTTATTTGCGGGATTTCTTCGTCATTTTTCAACAGCATTGGGTCTATGGTACTGACTAAAATCTGGGTTTCTGATTGTAATTCAACTATTGGTATGTTTTGCCTGGACAGATACGGCCGCCAGTGTTTGATTAAGACCGAGGTAAAGACAGTTTCAAGATGGATATTCGCGCTTTCAAACCACTTGAGCCACAGACTCCAAATAAGTGTCATTATGTTGGAAGAATTGCATACAACATTGCACAGGTCTTATTTTCACGATATGGACATTAATTCGCTTTCCAAAGCTAATAAACATGTGGAAATGTGAGCAATATTTTGTATTCCTTGTTGAATTAGTTAGGGAGCTTAAACAAAGTACAAACTGTTTTTACATTTGATTTTCAACAGCTCATTGGTCATGTGACCTACTTGACTCAAACAAGGTTCAGAATGTCCACTGACTACCCTTCTATATTGCACACCCTTTAGTTAGTCCATTTATCTCACAAGATTTTACATGAATTTTTCCAAATTTAGAATTTGAATAGCTCCTTGGTCATGTGACCTAGTGACTTCAAACAAGGTTCAGAGTGTCCACTGACTATACCTTCATATCGCACACTCTGTCTACTTTCATATCATGCTATTAGACTTAAATCTGTAAGCTTTGCAGGCCTTCATTTCACATGGGTATTAAAAAATGTTTTTGAAGTTAACAAATGTTCCAGCCTCGGAATAACTATCTTTCACATGGACACTGAAAAGATCCACAAATGGCTGTATGTGGTATGGATCAAGGACAGGAGAGATGTTTGAACAGAGGTGCTTAAACGAAGGCACACAGGTACGCCTCATAAAAAATACTGTTTCATACGCTCTTTTAAAATCACAGTAACAGGCAGTGATTTGTCAGTCAGAGTGAGCTTGATAAGATGAAAGAATCCTTTTCATAGCATCACTTTCATACACTGTACATTAAGACAAATCCTTCTATGTTTAGTATTAGAACACAGTTTCCATAACCTGATAATGACTTGATATTTGAGTGCATTCACAACAAGCCACCTGCAGGCAACTTACAAAATGCAATAGTGCATTTGAGAGTTTGTTTTTCTGATGAAAATAGTTATTTGATGCATGGCCTACTATTTCTAACTGGAAAAATAAATTCCTACGTCTTTTGTGAGTAAAATCCTTTTTCCAAAATTGATTTAGGTACATTTTTGTGAAGAGGTATGAGGGTTGTGATATGGTTGATTTAATAGTAAAATCATTTAAGGGATCAATACATTTCTATATTGTTTCCCCAGTATCTGCATGAACCATCAGGCCAAGTGTTTTTGGTTGACCCTGCTGGACAGAAAGAGAAGGAGGAATCGGAACACGCTGCATTCAAATTCAGGTCTTAGTTATTCCATTGTACTGGATCTAATACATATTAGCATTTTACATACACTTATGAATGTAAGAATTTTTTATGGCATACTGTGAAAAACTCTCTTGGCTGCTGGCTCTGTCACTTTCAGACATGCGCAGAGCAGACTGAAAGGGGAAGGGAAGCTCTTGACTTAAAGGACGGGAGTTCTCTGTAAAGAGAGAGTAATCCAAAAGGCACAGACACACCCCTTGACTTTTAATTGGCACCATTGACCTGTATGTATTCTCTCCTGATTGGCTCTGTGGTGCACAGTCTGACTAAAGTGCCAGGGGTATGAGGAGAGACATCCTCCTTTGTATTTATGGGAACAAATATTTCCTAACACTTTGGATCCTATTCTTTCACAGTTAGAAGACACAATGCGTCCATGCAAAAATGTAAAAAAAAAAATGAATTACTGTCCATGAGTAACCTCAACCATGAGGGTCTGTGGGTGTTTGGGCCAATAAAGTGCCAACTCAATTCTACCAGTGACGAGTCTCTCATGCCTCTATGAACGGGGACAAAGGGCAATAGTTTTTAATCTAAACCAGCCCTTTTTTACTGGAGTACACTAACCCCTAATTGGGCCTCTTTTCTTGGCACAAAGTAGCAGTTTACCAGCTAAGAAGTCAAGAAGATCAAAAAGTAGATTGTTGTAAGGGTGTATTACGTCCTGTGCTGGCCCTATTGTCATATCCATTCTGGATTCTGAGTGGTAAAATCACAGCTGAAAAATGCCTCTATGTATGTGTATACATTTTCCCCCAAGACAGAACTGCCAAAGGGGGTGGAGTTGCAATCTACTGCAGAGACAGCCTGCAGAGTTCTGTCATGCTATCCAGGTCTGTGCTCAAACAGTTTGAGCATCTAGTTTTAAAAATCCACCTTTCCAGAAATAAGTCTCTCATTGTTGCCCCTTGTTATACAGGCCCCCCTCAGCCCCCAGCTGCACCCTGGACACCATATGTGAATTAATTGCCCCCCATTTATCTTCAGAGTTTGTACTGTTAGGTGACATAAACTGGGATATGCTTAACACCCCGGCCGTCCTACAATCTAAGCTAGATGCCCTCAATCTCACCCAAATTATCATGGAACCTACCAGGTACAACCCCAAATCCGTAAACTCGAGCACCCTCATAGATATCATCCTGACCAACCTGTCCTCTAAATACACCTCTGCTGTCTTCAACCAGGATCTCAGTGATCACTGCCTCATTGCCTACGTCCGTAATGGGTCCGCAGTCAAACGACCACCCCTCATCACAGTCAAACACTCCCTAAAAACACTTCAGCGAGCAGGCCTTCCTAATCGACCTGGCCCGGGTATCCTGGAAAGATATTGACCTCATTCCGTCAGTAGAGGATGCCTGGTTATTCTTTAAAAGTGCTTTCCTCACCATCTTAAATAAGCATGCCCCATTCAAAAAATGTAGAACCAGGAACAGACATAGCCCTTGGTTCACTCCAGACCTGACTGCCCTTGACCAGCACAAAAAACATCCTGTGGCGTACTGCATTAGCATCGAATAGCCCCTGCGATATGCAACTTTTCAAGGAAGTTAGGAACTTATCGGCAGACTCAATAGCCTTGGTTTCTCAAATGACTGCCTCGCCTGGTTCACCAACTACTCAGTTCAGTGTGTCAAATCGGAGGGCCTGTTGTCCGGACCTCTGGCAATCTCTATGGGGGTGCCACAGAGTTCAATTCTCGGGTCGACTCTTTTCTCTGTATACATTAATGATGACGCTCTTGCGGCTGGTGATTCCCTGATCCACTTCGCAGACGACACCATTCTGTATACTACTAGGCCCTTCTTTGGACACGGTGTAAACTAACCATACAACTCTCCTTCCGTGGCCTCTAACTGCTCTTAAATGCAAGTAAAACTAAACGCATGCTCTTCCACCGATCGCTGCCTGCACCTGCCCGCCAACCTAGGATCACTACTCTGGACAGTTCTGACTTAGAATATGTGGACAACTATAAATACCTAGGTGTCTGGTTAGACTGTAAACTCTCCTTCCAGACTCATATTTAAGCATCTCCAATCCAAAATTAAATCTAGAATCTGCTTCCTATTTAGCAACAAAGCATCCTTCACTCATGCTGCCAAACATACCCTCGTAAAACTGACTATCCTACCGACCCTTGACTTCAACGATGTAATTTACAAAATAGCCTCCAACACTCTACTCAGCAAATTGGATGCAGTCTATCACAGTGCCATCCATTTCGTCACCAAAGCCCCATATACTAGCCACCACTGTGACTTGTTGGCTGACCCTCACTTCATATTCATCGCCAAACCCACTGGCTCCAGGTCATCTACAAGTCCCTGCTAGGTAAAGCCCCGCCTTATCTCAGCTCACTGGTCACCATAGCAGCACCCACCCGTAGCACGTGCTCCATCAGGTATATTTCACTAGTCACCTCCAAAGCCAATTCCTCCTTTGGTCGCCTTTCCTTCCAGTTCTCTGCTGCCAATGACTGGAGCGAATTGCAAAAATCACTGAAGCTGGAGACTCATATCTCCCTCACTATTTTAAGCATCAGCTATCATAGCAGCTTACAGATCATTGCACCTGTACATAGCCCATCTGTAAATAGCCCATCCAACTACCTCATCCCCATATTGTTATTTATTTTATTTATATATATTTTTTGCTCCTTTGCACCCCAGTATCTCTACTTGCACATTCATCTTCTGCACATCTATCACTCCAGTGTTTATTTGCGAAATTGTAATTATTTCGCCACTACAGCCTATTTATTGCCTTTACCTCCCTAATCTTACTTCATTTGCACACACTGTATATAGACTTTTCTATTGTGTTATTGACTTTACTTTTGTTTATTCCATGTGTAACTCTGTGTTGTTTGTGTCACACTGCTTTGCCAGGTCGCAGTTGTAAATGAGAACTTGTTCTTTGTGATATGACTTTATTTAAGCATGCACTAATGAAACTGTCACTTAATATTTTTTTCTTAGTCTACAAACGCTCTACATTTATTCACTCTGTGATAGGGTTGGATCCTATATGCTACTTTTATTGTTGTCCTGTAAATGTTTCAGTGCCTATAATTTAGGCTGTGTGTAGAATGGGGCATAAAGGAAATTACCCCACTACTAAATTACTACTAGATTATAGTGATAAGAACACAGCATACAAATTTGGCTTGTGTATTCATTTGCCTATAACTAATCAGTATTCCAGTATGTTTACATAAAAAAGAGAGTACTTCAAAATGAGAAGATCCTGCCATGGAAAAGACGATGGTGGACATAAAGTGGAAAGGAAGGGAAATAACTCACACCATGCAGCAGGACACCTTCAGCTGTGGGGTCTTTGTAATGCAGGTTTGATAGTTATATTTTCAATAATGAATGGTTAGCTGCTATGTGAAAATTAGGTCAAAAACTCTTATTTTTTGGTGTAGATGGTCAAGGAAGTTGCACAGAACTTTCCCAACATCCCCTCCCAAATTGATATGGAACCTTCAAAAACACATGGAGCAACTGCAAAAAGAAATGGCTGAGGATATACTAAAAATGTCTGGTATGTAATGACATTTAATTCAAAGTAAATGTAAATTCTTTATTTTTATGTAGTTGTGTGGGACAGCCATATGTTCAGTTCAAGCCTATGATTTCAGAGTTCAACAAAGTCAACAACTGCTTCATGTGTGCCACTTATAAGTGACAGCATGTAAGACAATTTATGATATAACACAATGGATGGCTAATTCGTCATTTGTCATACTGCATTGATATTATTTATAACGTGTTACGCTTTGTTTTGTTTTAGATTGAATGTTTTGCATGCCAACGGTGGTTCCATGTGCTGTAACTAGGAATGAAGACAAAATAGTTAAACAGAGTAAAGAACACAAACTGGAAGTGCAGTCTTTGTTGTTGAAAATGTATGCTATACCCCATCCACACTGAAGAGGCTATGAAATGTACATCAACCAAGGATAAATAGAAAGTTAACTGTGAAATATTTCATACTTATTTGAAGTTAAGTGTCTGTTGACATGTTGGAAAAGATTAAAGGTCTACAATTTCTGTTTAATTTGTCAATATTACATTTTTATTCATTGATTTACTGTGGTTACATGTTCAGTATATGTATTGACCAGCAAACCCATTGCAGCCTACCTCACTAGCTGACTCTCCATCCCTGCTTTGGACAATTAATAGCATGACTCTCGTAATTTTCCCTTTTCCTTTATGGTTGATATTAACGACGAAAGGAGATATTATCTCCTATTGTGTACCGCTGTTAAATACTGTGGGGGGAAAATAAGTACTTAGAACAACCATTTATTATAGATAAATATTAAAGAAAAGGGTAAGTCCCAACACTGGACTAAACCCCCTAATTGTCAAACTAATATTAATGTACAACAATATAGAAGATACATGACTAGAGGTTATGCAATATGGGTGTATATCCACTGCACACTTCTTAGGTGTGGAATTGACATGACCAAGGAGCTATTGAAATCTAAAACTATGAAAAATGTACGTTACACCGTGTGATTTTACAGTACACAAACAAGAGTGTGCAATATAGAAGGGTACATGCTGCACCATGTTTGAAGTCAGTAGGTCACATGACCAAGGAGCTATTGACATTTTTTATTTTTTTAAATTCATGTAAAATCTTGTGAGATAAATGGACTAACTAAAGGGTGTGCAATATAGAAGGGTAGTCAGTGGACATTCTGAACCTTGTTTGAAGTCATTAAGTCACATGACCAAGGAGCTATTGAAATTTTAAATGTAGAAAAATTCATGTAAAATCTTGATGAAAATGTGCAAACTAAAGGGTGTGCAATGTGTAGGCCCACTGAGTGGACATTCTGAACCTTGAAGTCACATGACCAAGGAGCTATTGACATTTAAAATTTAGAAAAATTTATGTAAAAACGTGAGATGAAAATGGACAAACTAAAGGGTGTGCAATATAGAAGGGTAGTCAGTGGACATTCTGGACCTTGTTTGAGTCCAGTAGGTCATATGACCAATGAGCTATTGAAATTAAAAAATGTAAATTCATCATTTAAAATCGTGCGAGATGTAAATCGACAAAAAATAAATGTGTGCAATGTGTGTCTATGCCATCAGGTTAGCTAGAACCAGTTTTGAAAGTTTTAGAGTAATGTTTAAATAGCTATTGAAATTTGAAAAATTTGATTTGTCATTATGTTGACGGTCCTAAAACTGCTGTTGGTGGACGTAAGGAAAACTACAGGCGAATATCCAACCTGAAACTGTCTTTACCTCTGTTTGATTAAGATATAAATTGAACTTTTAACAGCTTGCTTAGTTCAAATTGAAAGACTAATTTATTCAACATAAATAGCGAGGCGATTTCGATGTAATACGTCGTCTGTTGTCTAAATGGTCTGCTGGAATAACATATTGAGAATGGAGTTGTATTTATATAACTGAATCAAAGAAGAGACAGTTACCTAAATCTAATGAATTCTAATAATAGCAAATTGCGAATGCAATAGAGTTGTGCCCACCGGAGTAGTTTTTATTTTATTTTTATGGATTGACTGATGTATTTTATAAATTTGGCGCATTACATGTTATTTTTAAAGTCTTGGACATTTCATAAGTGTGAAGCAGTGGTTAGTAATACAAATATAGTCATATTGATAAGGAAGATTGATGTAAACTTAATGAGTGTTGACAGTATGTGAATGGTAATATGATAGTGGGGTTTTTTTGTATTGCGCTCTAATGATGCGATATTTTAGTCATTTTAAAAGCTGAGGTTTCAATACAAGGTTAAATGATGAGTAGAGGGATTGAGCCTTGAGATTTGTAAAAAAAGATGAGCTGCGGTTGAAAGCGAGCAGCGAGGGGGACATTTGAAGTAGAGGTATGAGAAACATACTTTGACGGTTGCTGATTACTATTGCTTGGTTTTATAGTTTATGTAACACCAGTGAATTTGAGCAGGAAGTTAATGTATTCTAACATTATAATCAGATTCCATTACGTGAAACAGTGTCCGGTCATTAAAGTGGATTGCAGGTTGAGTTTGAGTGTATTTTTATTTTTACAGGGACAGTGCTCATTAGTCACAGTTGTGTGTGTCTGATTGCAGGGTATTCCAGACATGGGAAGTTCTCACAGAGAAAGCAGATTGACTGAAGGTGCTTTTCCTTAAGGGAACTACACAGTCACCTCTCGTGGCAGACCTTGTGGATCTGCTCCCATAGGTTTGGGTTTTCTGTTTAACAAAAGTACTGAGTGGAGGGGGAGCCAGGCCATTTAGGATCTTGAATACAAGACATGCGTCAGTGTATTGCACAAGATTTTTCCAACTCAGGAGCTCATGCTTTCTGAGAATGTAACAGTGATGATGGCTATTGGGCTTCCTATCAAGCACTTTGAGAGCCTGTTTGCAGACAGACTGAATGGGTTTTAACTTCTTTGGGATAGGGGGCAGTATTTTCACGGCCGGATAAAAAACCTACCCAATTTAATCTGGTTACTACTCCTTACTACTCCTGCCCAGAAACTAGAATATGCATATAATTAGTATATTTGGATAGAAAACACTCTACAGTTTCTAAAATTGTTTGCATGGTGTCTGTGAGTATAACAGAACTCATATGGCAGGCCAAAACCTGAGAAGATTCCATACAGGAAGTGCCCTGTCTGACAATTTGTTGTCCTTCTGTTGCATCTCTATCGACATTACAGCATCTGTGCTGTAACGTGACACTTTCTAAGGCTTCCATTGGCTCTCTAAAGCCGCCAGAAAGTGGAATGGGGTGTCTGCTGTCTCTGGGCAAAGTACAGCAGTAGAGTTTGTAAGTGGTCAGCCTGGGGACAGTGAGACTGAGATGCACATTCACGAGACTTCTCCATTTTTTTCTTTCAGCCTTTGAATGAATACAATGTTGCCCGGTTGGAATATTATCGCTATTTTACAAGAAAAATAGCATAAAAATTGATTTTAAACAGCGTTTGACATGCTTCTAAGTACGGTAATGGAATATTTTGACATTTTTTGTCACGACATGCGTCCATGCGTCACCCTTCGGATAGTGACCTGAACGCACAAACAAAACGGAGGTATTTGGATATAACTATAGATTATTTGGAACCAAAACAACATTTGTTGTTGAAGTAGAAGTCCTGGGAGTGCATTCTGACGAAGAACAGCAAAGGTAATCCAATTTTTCTAATAGTAATTCTGAGTTTAGGTGACCCCGAAGTTGGCGGATGTCAAAATAGCTAGCCGTGATGGCCGAGCTATGTACTCAGAATATTGCAAAATGTGCTTTCACCGAAAAGCTATTTTAAAATCGGACATAGCGATTGCATAAAGGAGTTCTGTATCTATAATTCTTAAAATAATTTATGTATTTTGTCAACGTTTATCATGAGTAATTTAGTAAATTCACCGGAAGTTTTCAGTGGGTATGCTAGTTCTGAACATCACATGCTAATGTAAAAAGCTGGTTTTTGATATAAATATGAACTTGATTGAACAAAACATGCATGTATTGTATAACATAATGTCCTAGGAGTGTCATCTGATGAAGATCATCAAAGGTTAGTGCTGCATTTAGCTGTGTATTGGGTTTAAGTGACATATATGCTTGCTTGGAAAATGGCTGTGTGATTATTATACTCTCCTAACATAATCTGTTTTGCTTTCGCTGTAAAGCCTTTTTGAAATCGGACAATGTGGTTAGATTAACGAGAGTCTTATCTTTTAAAATGGTGTAAAATAGTTGATTGTTTGAGAAAATTGAATTGTGGTATTTTAGTTGGTTTTGTATTTCGCGCCGTGCGATGCCATTGGCTGTTGGCTAGGGGTTCCGCTAGCAGAACGTCTGTCCTCAACAGGTTCATTAGAGGTCGACCGATTAATCGGAATGGGCGATTAATTAGGGCTGATTTGAAGTGTTCATAACAATCGGAAATCGGTATTTTTGGACCTTTATTTAACTAGGCAAGTCAGTTAAGAACACTTTCTTATTTTCAATGACGGCCTAGGAACGGTGGGTTAACTGCCTTGTTCAGGGGTAGAACGACAGATTTTTCCCTTGTCAGCTCGGGGATTCAATCTTGCAACCTTACGGTTAACTAGTCCAACGCTCTAACCACCTGCTTTACATTGCACTCCACGAGGAACCTGCCTGTTACGCGAATGCAGTAAGAAGCCAAGGAAACAATCAATCAATCAATCAATCAATCAATCAATCAATCATAATCACTAGTTAACTACACATGGTTGATGATATTACTAGTTAACCTAGCCTGTCCTGCGTTGCATATAATCGCTTAGGTACACGTTGCTCCAACCATAAACATCAATGCCTTTCTTAAAATCAATACACAAGTATATATTTTTAAACCTGCATATTTAGTTAATATTGCCTGCTAACATTAATTTCTTTTAACTAGGGAAAATGTGTCACTTCTCTTGCAAACAGAGTCAGGGTATATGCAGCAGTTTGGGCCGCCTGGCTCGTTGTGAACTGTGAAGACTATTTCTTCCTAACAAAGACAGCCGACTTCGCCAAACGGGGGATGATTTAACAAAAGTGCATTTGCAAAAAAAAGCACAATCGTTGCACGACTGTACCTAACCATAAACATCAATGCCTTTCTTAAAATCAATACACAGAAGTATATATTTTTAAACCTGCATATTTAGCTAAAAGAAATCCAGGTTAGCAGGCAATATTAACCAGCTGAAATTGTGTCACTTCTCTTGCGTTCAGTGCACGCAGAGTCAGGGTATATGCAACAGTTTAGGCCACCTGGCTCATTGCGAACTAATTTGCCATAATTTTACGTAATTATGACATAACATTGAAGGTTGTGCAATGTAACAGCAATATTTAGACTTAGGGATGTCACCGTTAGATAAAATACAGAACGGTTCCGTATTTCACTGAAAGGAAAAATGTTTTGTTTTCGAGATGATAATAAGGTCGAATACGGAAACTAATGACCAAAGGCTCGTATTTCTGTGTGTTATTATGTTATAATTAAGTCTATGATTTGATAGAGCAGTCTGACTGAGAGGTGGTAGGCAGCAGCAGGCTCATAAGCATTCATTCAAACAGCACTTTCGTGCGTTTTGCCAGCAGCTCTTCGCAATTCTTCAAGCATTGCGCTGTTTATGACTTCAAGCCTATCAACTCCCAAGATTAGGCTGATGTAACCGATGTGAAATGGCTAGCTAGTTAGCGAGTGCGCGCTAATAGCATTTCAAACGTCACTCGCTCTGAGACTTGGAGTAGTTGTTCCCCTTGCTCTGCATGGGTAACGCTGCTTCGAGGGTGGCTGTTGTCGATGTGTTCCTGGTTCGAGCCCAGGTAGGAGCGAGGAGAAGGACGGAAGCTTTACTGTTACACTGGCAATACTAAAGTTCCTATAAGAACATCCAATAGTCAAAGGTATATGAAATACAAATCGTATAGAGAGAAATAGTCCTATAATTCCTATAATAACTACAACCTAAAACTTCTTACCTGGGAATATTGAAGACTCATGTTAAAAGGAACCACCAGCTTTCATATGTTCTCATGTTCTGAGCAAGGAACTTAAACGTTAGCTTTCTTACATGGCACATATTGCACTTTTACTTTCTTCTCCAACACTTTGTTTTTGGATTATTTAAACCAAATTTAACATGTTTCATTATTTATTTGAGGCTAAATTGATTTTATTGATGTATTATATTAAGTTAAAATAAGTGTTCATTCAGTATTGTTGTAATTGTCATTATTACAAGTAAATAAAATAAGAAAAAAAAATCGGGCGATTAATTGGTATCGCCTTTTTTTGGTCCTCCAATAATCGGTATCGGCGTTGAAAAATCATAACCGGTCAACCTCTAGTTTTAATGTTGTACCGCAAGCTTGGGCACAACTAGTCAAGCAGTATGTTAAGTGGGGGAGTATCATAGATTTGAAGTACAGTTGTTCTACCTCTGTTGTCAAACAATTTTGTGTGTATTGGAAATTAGCTAGTTGAATTTGGTTATGAGTTACCTTTTTCACTTGCTTTTTAAAAGAGAGGTTGGAATCAAGTATGATGCCAAGGTACTTAAAATCGGATACCACCTGGAGCTTCTCCCCTGACACATAGACATCTGGCTCAGTGGCATCAGTTGTCCTCCTTGTGAGGAACATGCAGCCAATCTTTTTACATTGAGATGCAAACATAAGTCCCTGAGCCACTTTGTAACCTGGACCATTACAGTAGTGAGTTCTTGTGTAGCTTATTGTTTGCTCTTTGCATGCACATATCACTGTATCATCTGCATACATTTGAACGTCAGACCCAGTACAGACTGAAGACAGATCATTAATATACAGGCTGAACAGTATTGACCCTTGGGGCACGCCCACATCATCGCTAAGAGTGGGCGACAGTTTTGACTATTATGCTGATGAGACAGCACCAACTTTTTGAAGGCTCTAGATTTGTTAAACAAAAGGTTAATATCTTCACTTAATTAATGCAACAGGTTGAAATGATTAGATTACTGGAAAGGGGTTACGGGTTTGTTTATTGTTTATTTTAGGTGTCGATTTCACTTAATGAATCACTGTAGTATCTGAGTGTTTTGAGTATGATTCTTCCTTCCTGGACTGATGGAAGTCCCCTACAGTATGTATGTTCAGGGAGACGTAGGAGATCGCGTCTCAAACAACTTTCTATTAAATGCCTGGGATCAAATATCACTGATTCCTTACGCTGAGAAATGTACTACATTTGCGACAGAAAAAAAATATTACATTTAGAGGGGTAGCAGGAACAATCTAAGGGGAAACAGCTATCACATATGTTGTTGGACATTGGTCTAGTAATGATACCAGGATAATTTGACATGGTTATGAAAAAGAGAGACCAGTCATATAATATGGGAGTGAATTGTTGACTTGGTGGCGAGATACATGTTGCAGTGTCCAAGGGTAGCACATGCTAAATTAAGCGCACATAAACCATTGAGGTAGATTAAAACAAATGATTAATGATTTGAGGGAGTACAGTGGACTTATTATTATCAGGTTTTGTTTTTCTTTGAAACTTTTGGGTTGCTGAAACGGTGTAGTATAGTGAAGGCTAACAAAATGTTGTTGGGGTTTTTTTCCGGGAAAATGGGGGTTTCAGGTAGAAGTCAACCGATTAATCGGAATGGCTGATTAATTAGGGCCGATTTTCAAATTTTCATAACAATCGGTAATCTGCATTTTTGGACACCGATTATGGCCGATTACATTGCACTCAATGAGGAGACTACGTGGCAGGCTGACTACCTGTTATGCAAGTGCAGCAAGGAGCCAAGGTAAGTTGCTAGCTAGCATTAAACTTATCTTAGCATTAAACTTATCTTATAAAAAACAATCTTAACATAATCACAAGTTAACTACACATGGTTGATATATTGCTAGTTTATCCTGCGTTGCATATAACCGATGCGGTGCCTGTTCATTTATCATCGAATCACAGCCTACTTCACCAAACGGGTGATGACTTAACAAGCGCATTCGCGAAAAAAGCATTGCAACAATGTGTACCAAATCATAAACATCAATGCCTTTCTTTAAAATCAATACAAGTATATATTTTTAAACCTACATATTTAGTTAATATTGCCTGCTAACATGAATTTCTTTTAACTTGGGAAATTGTCACTTCTCTTGCGTTCTGTGCAAGCAGAGTCAGGGTATAGGCAGCAGTTTGGGCCACCTGGCTCGTTGCGAACTGTGTGAAGACCATTCTTCCTAACAAAGACCGTAATTAATTTTCCAGAATTGTACATAATGACGACATAACATTGAAGGTTGTGCAATGTAACAGCAATATTTAGACTTAGGGATGCCACCCGTTAGATAAAATACGGAACGGTTCAGTATTTCACTGAAAGAATAAACGTTTAGTTTTTTTTCGAAATGATAGTTTCCGGATTTGGCCATATGAATGACCTAAGGCTCGTATATCTGTGTGTTATTATATACTGCTCAAAAAAATAAAGGGAACACTTAAACAACACATCCTAGATCTGAATGAAATAAATAATCTTATTAAATACTTTTTTCTTTACATAGTTGAATGTGCTGACAACAAAATCACACAAAAATAATCAATGGAAATCCAATTTATCAACCCATGGAGGTCTGGATTTGGAGTCACACTCAAAATTAAAGTGGAAAACCACACTACAGGCTGATCCAACTTTGATGTAATGTCCTTAAAACAAGTCAAAATGAGGCTCAGTAGTGTGTGTGGCCTCCACGTGCCTGTATGACCTCCCTACAACGCCTGGGCATGCTCCTGTTGAGGTGGCGGATGGTCTCCTGAGGGATCTCCTCCCAGACCTGGACTAAAGCATCCGCCAACTCCTGGACAGTCTGTGGTGCAACGTGGCGTTGGTGGATGGAGCGAGACATGATGTCCCAGATGTGCTCAATTGGATTCAGGTCTGGGGAACGGGCGGGCCAGTCCATAGCATCAATGCCTTCCTCTTGCAGGAACTGCTGACACACTCCAGCCACATGAGGTCTAGCATTGTCTTGCATTAGGAGGAACCCAGGGCAAACTGCACCAGCATATAGTCTCACAAGGGTTCTGAGGATCTCATCTCGGTACCTAATGGCAGTCAAGCTACCTCTGCCAAGCACATGGAGGGCTGTGCGGCCCCCCAAAGAAATGCCACCCCACAACATGACTGACCCACCGCCAAACCGGTCATGCTGGAGGATGTTGCAGGCAGCAGAACGTTCTCCACGGCGTCTCAAGACTCTGTCACGTCTGTCACGTGCTCAGTGTGAACCTGCTTTCATCTGTGAAGAGCACAGGGCGCCAGTGGCGAATTTGCCAATCTTGGTGTTCTCTGGCAAATGCCAAACGTCCTGCACGGTGTTGGGCTGTAAGCACAACCCCCACCTGTGGACATCGGGCCCTCATACCACCCTCATGGAGTCTGTTTCTGACCGTTTGAGCAGACACATGCACATTTGTGGCCTGCTGGAGGTCATTTTGCAGGGCTCTGGCAGTGCTTCTCCTGCTCCTCCTTGCACAAAGGCGGAGGTAGCGGTCCTGCTGCTGGGTTGTTGCCCTCCTCCACGTCTCCTGATGTACTGGCCTGTCTCCTGGTAGCGCCTCCATGCTCTGGACACTACGCTGACAGACACAGCAAACCTTTTTGCCATAGCTCGCATTGATGTGCCATCCTGGATGAGCTGCGCTACCTGAGCCACTTGTGTGGGTTGTAGACTCCATCTCATGCTACCACTAGAGTGAAAGCACCGCCAGCATTCAAAAGTGACCAAAACATCAGCCAGGAAGCATAGGAACTGAGAAGTGGTCTGTGGTACCCACCTGCAGAACCACTCCTTTATTGGGGGTGTCTTGCTAATTGCCTATAATTTCCACCTGTTGTCTATTCCATTTGCACAACAGCATGTGAAATGTTTTGTCAATCAGTGTTGCTTCCTAAGTGGACAGTTTGATTTCACAGAAGTGTGATTGACTTGGAGTTACATTGTGTTGTTTAAGTGTTCCCTTTATTTTTTTGAGCAGTGTATTATAATTAAGTCTATGATTTGATATTTGATAGAGTAGTCTGAGCGGTGGTAGGCAGGTAGGCATTCATTCAAATAGCACTTTCCTGCATTTGCCAGCAGCTCTTCGCTGTGCTTCAAGCATTGCGCTGTTTATGACTTCAAGCCTATCAACTCCCGAGATTAGACTGGCAATACTAAAGTGCCTATAAGAACATCCAATAGTCAAAGGTATATAAAATACAAATGGTATAGAGAGAAATAGTCCTATAATTCCTGTAATAACTACAATCTAAAAATTCTTACCTGGGAATATTGAAGACTCATGTTAAAAGGAACCACCAGCTTTCATATGTTCTCATGTTCTGAGCAAGAAACTTAAACGTTAGCTTTTTTACATGGCACATATTGCACTTTTACTTTTTTCTCCAACACTTTGTTTTTGCATTATTTAAACCAAATTGACATGTTTCATTATTTATTTGAGACTAAATTGATTTTATTGATGTATTATATTAAGTGTTCATTCAGTATTGTTGAAATTGTCATTATAAATAAATAAATAGGACTATTTAAGCGGTATCTGCTTTTTTTGGTCCTCCAATAATCGGTATTGGCTTTGAAAAATCATAAATCGGTTGACCTCTAGTTTCACGGTCTCTCTTTGAAATGTTTCCCTCGGCTATGGTCTTGAGGAGAGCAGTGAGGGAGATTGAGGCCATAAATTACCAAATTAAGTAAGACCTGGTCATTTTTGTTTGTTTTTACCTTAAGGTTTGCAAATACACCCACACACACACACACACACTTGTTATGACTGTTTGTTGGTGTTTTAAAAATACTATGTTTGATTTGTGTGTTCTATTTCCTTTGGGTTTAGTGAGTTTTCCATCTGTCTTAGAGCCAAGGTATCTTAAAGGGGCACACACACACAGAAGTTTTTATTTTCTGAGTTTTAATTAAACACGTGAATTCTTTTGATAAAGAAATGTACTGGAAACCTGGGATACGACATGTATGAAATGTTTGACTGTTTTTCATTAAATTTGTCTAATATAGTAAGAAACACTTATTTGAAGGGTTTGTATGACCTTTGACCTCTGTCCTGACTATCCAGTGTGGTTTGATCACCCTCATTGGAAAGCTATTTGGATAATGAATTTAATGTCATTTGTAAAACTGATTTGAAGGTCATTTGTCATATTGATAATTATGAAGTTTATAGTTCTTAGCCATATTTGTGATTTTGGACCAATGTGAAGGAGAGGGCGTTGCCTTTGACTAAGGGTAGGCTGCCTTAAGTCTATTTTCCTATGACCGTATGGGTACAATTATTTTTTATTTATGGAGTTCTTAAGGGTAGTGATTTTAATTTTGTTATTTGCAATTATTAAATTTTTTGACCAGTAGTGTTTTTTTTTATTTTTACACATTACTCACATGGAGTTGTGTGTCAAAATGGGGGAGGTAACAGTCCTCTGAGGTTTTGGATTGAAGTTTACATGCCTTGAGTGATATATAGGAGTGTATTGAGTGATATGTGAAGAAGTGTATTTTTGCGTTGTCTGTTCTGTTTTGATACAAATCTCACCCAGATTAGGTCTGCTAGATTGTTGGGATTTCTCCAGATGGGTCTAACTTCCTGATCCTGTGGCTCTGCGCTGAAGTTGACAGTGTGATGGGGAGTATAAGCCAAATTGAATTATTATATATTTTTTAAAATAGAATGTGTTATTCTCTTTGACAAGTTTAGACATTGGTATTAAGTATAATTAGTAAAAGTAATGGATTTCCTGAATCAAAATTGAACTGAACTGTTGTTCTGATCGGTCCTCGAGGTTATCATGAAAGATAACTCAGTCGGTGTCTTAATGCATGGAAGAGATAATTGGGCTGAACAGTGTGTATACCTCAAAACCCCCTCTAACTGGTTGAAGAAGAGCGACAAAGGCGTTCAATACGGCCTTGTCCGCACCTTCTACTGAGAGTCCTGAGCCAGCAACCGGTGTACAGCAGCCGATCGGAGCGATCAACTGCTTTTTTCTAAGGAGTGTAACAGGAGTCCACATGGAGTGAGCATGGGGAGAAATCTGTTCCAAACTTCTCTTATGTTGCTGGTATACTGGTTGACGAACGGACAAGACATAATGGGTGGTAAAGGTGATGGCGGCTCAGGTGAGACTTTGAAATTGGGACATTATCATGGGCCATCCACTTTGAACTGTAAAGCTATCTGAAGAAGACAGAAGATTGAGTGCCTGAAGGGGGGGGTTGGGCAACTGTGCACAAAATTGATTTAGACTTTTGGGGTATCAGGTTGATTGTAGAGGTCTATACACTACATAAAGTCATAGTAATTTAGATTAAGAATGCATTAAGATACTGATCTGTATTATAATCGTGATAAGAAAGTTAATAGAATTATGGGATAATTATACTGGATGTTAATATAAAATGTACATTCTGCCAATGTTGATATGTGTTAAATTGAGGGTTATTGACTGAGTGATAGAACCAATTTTAAATCATTGAGCAATGTCATTCTAAATTTTGGTTGGATAATTGTGTTTTTGATGATGATTTGGAAACAGATTTTTTTTTAAATGAACAATTGATTTGAGTTTATTATGTTAATAACTATGAGTGAAGCAATTAAAAAGTATTATGGATTGACTGTTTTGATTGCTGTTACTAACGAAAGATGTTGACGCTATTCTCAGCATGCCCTGGTGAATGGAGAGGGTGAACTCTGATCCGGAGAGTAAAAATGATCCTAATCTATTTGATCTATAGGCATTACCTTATAAATAGTGGAATCATGATGCTTGTCTTGGGTCATGTTCATTAGGCACCAACAGAATACATTTTACTGAAACCAGGAGTCACTACCTGTATTTGCCCAACAAGATATGTTAATTTTAGTTTCTGGGATGGAAATAGGTGACTGTGTATCATGACCTCCACAGACAAATTGCTAGAATGCTTAGAAAATGTGTTGGTGGTTGAAATGAGAGACATCGCTAAGTTTCTTGGAAGCAGGCTGAGACAGTGCTATAGCAGTTGGTCACGTGCAAGAACCCATGCAATGAGTTATTGCTTTTATGCTTCTTGTTTTATGAAGAATGTATGCATTTTCTACATGAGTTAATGTTCTTAAATCTTGTAATTTTCTTTTACTTTGAGAGAATTCTCAAATGGGGGATTATGGTGGAAATTACAAGCCTATGCTATAATACTTTTATTGCATCAAATGGTTGTTTAATGCAACAGAATAGAGGGTTCTTATAATTCTCTATTGTGTCTGTGTGAACTGAAAGTGGGCCTTTGAGAGATAACACTGACAGGAGATTTATGTCTTTGGGGATACTGCATTCCAGAGCATGAGTTAATGTTTCTGTTCTATACAGTACCAGGGAGACATGGCTCCAGTATGGAGTTGGGGGGCCAGACACTGGTCTCTACGATGAAAACACAATGAAGCAGATACTGTCCGCTGTGAATTATAATTATCTTTCATACAAAACTTGCCCTTGTGACCCATTCCATACATCTGTGGTGTGTTATGTAGACTGAAGGAGGATGGACTTTGCTATAAAATGCTGTGGCTCAAACCAGCGATCACCTCCAGGGGTGGTTACGGACCAGCTCCATTACTGCAGTAATTCAATAATAAAATTTGATTTAGAAGAAATCTTAAAGTCTCTCCTTTTGATTACAATAATTCCACCACAGGTAGCAGAAAGAACAGTTTGACTTGGTTGGCTGGAGTCTTTGACAATTTTTAGGGCCTTCCTCTGACACCGCCTGGTATAGAGGTCAGATGGCAGGGAGCTCAGCCCCAGTGATGTACTGGGCCGTACGCATTAC